>NW_027437179.1:41752299-41794799 GCF_033239565.1 Halichoeres trimaculatus | reverse complement strand
ATTTAAATCATTTGCCTTTAGATATCACAGTAGAGTCTGTTTCAGGGAACCCTCAGGCTAATTTAAGTGTCAAAAGTCTCCGAACAGCATCGGTCTTAAGGTACCCTTTAGTATCTGCTTCAGTTAAGGGTCTGTTTCATATTACCCTGTGGTATCTGTTAAAGTTAAGGGTCTGTCTTAAGGTACCCTGTATCATATGCTTCAGTTAAAGATCTGTATCAAGGTACCCTTTGGGATCTGTGTCAGTTAAGAGTCTGTCTCATGGTACCCTGTGGTATCTGTGTGTTAAAGGTCTGTCTCAAGGTACCCTGTGGTATCTGTCTCAGTTTAGGGTCTGTCTCATGGTACTCTGTGGTTTCTGTGTCAGTATAGAGTCTGTCTCAAGGTACCCTTAAGTATAAGTGTCAGTTTAGGGTCTGTCTCATGGTACTCTGTGGTATTTGTTAAAGTCAAGGGGCTGTTTACAGGGTACCTTTTAGTATCTGTATTAGTTAAAGGTTTGTCTTATAGTTCCCTATGGTATCTGTTTCACTTTATGGTCTGTCTCAAGGTACCTTGTGGTATCTGTTTACGTTAAGGGTCCTTTACAGGGTACCCTTTAGTATCTGTATCAGTATAGTGTTTGACTTATGATACCCTGTAGTATATCTTTAGTTTAGGATCTGTATCAAGGTACCCTGTGGTATCTGTGTCAGTTTAGGGCCTGTCTCATGGTACCCTGTGGTTTCTGTAACAGTTTAGAGTCTGCCCCATCTTTTAGGCATTTATGATTGTTGTGATACGTAGTGATCAGGTTTATAATCAATGTTATAACCCTTTTTTTAGATAATTAGATAAAAACTTGTTTGTTTCAAGGTACCCCTTGGAATCATTTTTAGTAAACTGTACTACCAACCTCATTTGATAAAGGATTTGAACATGTGTCAAAGTTTTAATGTTGGTTTCACAGCACCCTTTAGTATCAGAAAATAATCTGTTTTAAGGAAGCAATTGTTCAAGGTTTCTAAGCTTTGTGGTTTAAAGTACCCACCACTGTCATTTTTGATTTGCTCAATTTAGCCCTTGGCCTCAGTTACCTCAGTACCCTTAAGAGTTTGTTTATAATCTGTTTCCTTCAGCTTACAGTGAACATGACTATTTGGGTACTGAAACACCGATCCAAAGATCACTAAAGGTCTATTTCAGATAGCATTTAGTGTCTGCTTTGAGGTACCCCTTAGCTTCCGATTAGTGGCTGTCAACAGTGTGGGTCTGTTTCGAGGTGCCCTTCTTGGTTTTTAACCTGTTGTTGATTAATGTTTCTCCTTTAAATTTGAGAGTTTTCCTGTCCAGCTGTGATCTCTGAGTGAAGATCAGCCGTCAGCAGACTGTCAGCTGAAGTTTTTGTCCTTATCCCTCTGTTAGCGTGTGTTTACGTGCTGGAATAAATCAGCTGATTGTCTGTGTGTCTGAGGGAGCAGCAGCTGATCTACCTCACGTCCAGCTAACTTCTAACCTGTGTCAGAGTCGGTGCACAGACGTGATGGAGTGAAGAATGTCTCACAGGTCTGCGAGCTGCCTCGACATGTTTCTCCCTGGGGTCAGACCTGAGGGTGTTTCAGCTCTCTGCTGCTACTGCTGAAACATAACAGCCACGAGTCAGTCCGAGCTGAGCCGTGTTTACGTCCCTCTTCATCACGTTCCCCAAAAAAACTGTTGATGAATCTCAGTCACAGCTGCTCGTGCTGAGTTAGCCTCTGTTAGCTTCTGTTAGCTTCACTGTTTGAACCATGGAGGACAGAGGTGTGATGTAACAGTGTGTAAACAGAGACCCTGACACACACACACTCTCTCACACACACACACAGCTAGAGTGAGAGATCATTTAGTCAAATGTTTAAAGCTCTAAAAACCTGTTCTCCTCTAGGGGGCGCCACCCTGAGGGCAAACAGTAGATTACAGCTGAACAGAGCGGCCACACTGCAGGATTACACCACAGTCTGACAGTTCACTGAATCAGACACTGTGTGTGTGTGTGTGTGTGTGTGTGTGTGTGTGTGTGTGTGTGTGTGTGTGTGTGTGTGTGTGTGTGTGTGGGTGGGTGGGTGGGTGCGTGTACTGCAGACTGAATGGATGTATTGACTGCAGCTCCTGGAGGCTGGACTTGGCAGGCTGGCAGGACCACACACACACACACACACACACACACACACACACACACACATTGACTGCTCACATTGTGCAGCTCTGTGCCGGGTTATGAAAACTGTGTTGAAGTGATGAGCAGTTATTCCGTGTACAGTTTAGTGCACAGTTAATCAGAGTTAGAGTTTATTAAGTTAGGGTTAAAAAAGTTTGAGTTGAATAGAGTCAGAGTTAATCAGAGTTTTTTAGACTTAATCAGAATTAGTCAAAGTTAAATAGCCTGTCCTGTAAGCTAACTCTCACTTGATGCTAAGTCCGGGATAGCGTGTGAGGAATGGTTAGGTTGCAAAGGGATGAAAGTTTCCTGTTGATTACGGGAAAGTTTCCGTTGCAATAGCTCGGAAATATTGAAATATTTCAAGGTCTTTTTGTCATTAACTTATATAAACGTTTTCAAAAATTCCTGAAATTGTTTTCCATGAAAATAAACAAAAAGCTTTGTTTTCCTATTAATTAACTTGAATGGGATTTTCAGAAATGATGTGAGCACCTTCGATCTGGATTAATCAGAACTTTACTAGAATAGAATAGAATAAAACTTTATTGTCATTGTAGCAAGTACAACGAAATTGAAGTCACAGCAGCAATCAAGAAAACCAAAGTAAGAAAGTGTATAAAAAGTATAAAAAGCTCCATAAGAAAATAGATGCTGACAGCTTGTCCATCATTTTCCAGTCAAAAATCATATTAAAAAGAAATCCATGAATATTAATTTGTTATGTCATTTTAAAATATTGCATTAGACATGTTTGCATTCATATCTGCTCATAACAAAGTAAAATGTTAAATATTTTACAGGTAAATGAGCAGGTAAATGCAGTCAATATATATTCCCTGAAAATTTGCATTAACTCCTGTTTATTTCCAAAAATTCCCACAGAAAGTTTTGTGAATCAGCTGATCTCTCTACATTAACATGTTATTGACCTGAGCACCAGCTGAACCTGTCCACTCTTCAGACTGACGATGTTTTATCTTTAAAAACAGTCTCTCAGCTGCTTCTTCTCTCTGACGTTGATTCATCTTTAGAAATGAGTCAGATGTCTCTGAGTCTCAGCTGTGTTTGATGATTTTCATCAGGAGCAGTATTAGGAAAACTACGGTAAAACATGATGAACTCTCTCGTCTTCCATCCTTTGTCTCACAGCTCTCACTCTTTCCACTCATTCCTCTCGTCATTTCTTTTTCTCTCTGTCTCTAAATCAATGAACAAAGGAGGAAGGACGACCAAGGAGACACACACATGTATACACACATACACACACCCAGCCCCGCCTCTGTTGCTAGGTAACTGCTGCCTTTTACTACTGTCATTTCAGCCAATTACATCACTGGTGTCACAGTGGGGGGCGGAGCTTGTAGGGCTCCACCGTGGAAGGAAGTGACTCTGTTTATGTGTGATATCACTTCCTACACACACACACACACACACACACACACACACACACACACACACACACACACACACACACACACACACACACACATGCTGCTGTAAGGGAGGATGTGATGACAGCAGCATCAGGACCGACTCCAGGTCAGGTTAGATCAGATGAACGTGGATCAGGGTGATGGAGAGTCCTCTGGTCTATGTCTTGGTTTCAGAGCCCCAGTCTGCCCATGTGGGACTAGACTGAGCTCAGGTTGTGACGGCTGTTGTTCAGGCTGCAGAGAGGAAACACTGAGCATTCAGGAAACAGACTCAGACTGAGGGTTCTGCAGCACAAACGCCACGTGTTAACACACGCAGGATCAGGTCTACCATCACAGGTCGTCATCCAGCCATCTGTCTGTTGTAGCATCTATGATAGGGTCTCTGTGTGTGTGTGTGTGTGTTGGTGTGTGTGCTGGCTAAACAAGTCACAGCTCATGTTCAGACCCCAGAGACTATTTCTTAGCATGTGCTGCCCTCTGGTGGCAGCTCTGTGGAGTGACACTAACTCTTTTGTCAGTCTGGATGATGAGCAGGGAAAGTGTCCTCACACTGAACCAATAAAACTTCTGTGTTTGTTATTTCTGTTTTTTAATTCTGAGATGATTTGTAGTCAGTGATGTTTTGATTTTTTTTACATCTGAAACACAAGTGTGAGTGACATTTGACCTTAGACATCACAACCTATTACTCCTCCCCCCTACATGTCTTCCTGAGATGTGGTGCCTTCTGCCCTCCTGTGGTGGTGCAGAGTACAGCAGGTAAAGGTAACCTGTCATGATCATTTGGTGACCTGCATGTCTGCATGATGGCTGCTGTGGATTGGTGCTAACTGGTATTAACTGGTGTTAACTGATGTTGGGTTTTCTACGGAAGTGTTTTGCATTCACTTGAAGATAAAAAAAAAAAAACAACTCAGTTTTTTCAGAGTAATTCATTCTTCGGTTTGTTTTTTTGTGGTAATTAATATTGTTTTTCTGTTTAATATTTTTTTATTGGTTTGTTTTTTTTTGTCATAATTATTATATTGGTTTGTTTTTGTTATAATTATTTCTGTTTTAATGAGTATTTTTTGTGGTAATTAATTTTGTTTTTCTGATTAATTCTTTTTTAATGGTTTGTTTTTTGTTATAATTATTTCTGTTTTTATGAGTAATTTTTTGTGGTAATTATTTTATTTTTTTTATTAATATTTTTTTTTTTGTTTGTTTGTTTTGTTATAATTATTTCTGTTTTTCTGAGTCATTTTTTTTCCTGAAGTATTGAGCTACTTCAAAATCCCGTGAGAACCTCCAACCTGCAGATGACTCCCGTGGATGTGTGGTGGCTCCTGTGTCCCGCACGGATCAAAGATCCTGTTGGGCACATATATGCCTTATCCTTAACTTTCTACCAGCTTTCTAATGTAGAAGCAATGCATTTGTTTAATGGCACATCTTCGTCTATTCCTTAAGTATTACATTGAACAATAGGCTTATATAAAATATAAGGATAAAATCAAATACTTAACAAGGGTATCATACCCTGTGTGGCTAATACCTTACCTTTATTGACCTGGTACGGACCGGTAGAAAGTCAAGGATAAGGCATATATGTTCCGAACAGGATCTCTGATCCGTGCGGGACACAGGAGCCACCACACATCAACGGGAGTCGTCTGCAGGTTGGAGGTTCTCACGGGATTTCTAAGTATCTTGATACGTCAGGAAAAAATTACTCCGAAAAACAGGAAAAAAAAGTAATCTGAAAACAGAATAAAATTACTCATAAAAACAGAAATAATTATAACAAAAAACAAACCAATAAAGAAATATTAATCAGAAAAACAAATTAATTACCACAAAAAACAAACCGAAGAATAAATCACTCTGAGTTTTTTTTTTTTCTTCAAGTGAATGCAATACGCTTCCGTAGTTTTCTGCATGCTGTTCATGAAATCCCTTGGTGTTTGACTGATGCATGCAGGTTTCGGATGCTAAATAAAAGTAGAGCACTAAATTCACGTTTATAAAAGTTTTGCATGAAGACATTTTTTTAATTCCAGGAAAGTTTGATGCATCATTTTTCTGTTTGTAAACAAAAAAAGTCTCAGAGGTCAACGACCTGGAATAACCCCACACTCAGTGACCTGCTGATGATCATGTGCATGATGGGGATGAGGAGGAGGGAGATGATGATGGTGGTGATGGTGGTGATGTCACTGACCCTCTGTGTCTCTGTCTGCAGGTGTGGCTGGAGGGAGAGGAGGAGGAGGAGGAGGGTGATGAAGGTGAGGTGAACAGGTCGGTTGTGTTTTGCGTGCAGGCAGAGCACGCGGGAACCAGGACGTACTTCTTCAGCACAGAGAGCCATGAGGAGCAGGACGACTGGATCAGAGCCATGAGCGAGGCCGCACAGGTTCACCTGGAGGCAGAGCACAGGTGAGTGTGTGCGCTTTAAATGTGACTGTGGCGCCATCTGGTGGAGCTGTCAGGAGGTACAGCTTCACAGTGAACAGGTGATGGTGTTTTTACAGCCTAACAGCCAAAATACACCAGATGTATCAGCTAATATTTGCCGAAAACCTCCACACATTCACGCCTGGATTGGTATTTAATCCAATAAATAAATTAAACACACATTTTCGAAAACTTTAATCCAAAAACATCAAAAGTTTAATTAAAACTTTAGATTATAACTTAATTCATCAGAGTTTAGCCGGAAAACATCAACAAGTATTTCTCAGGATTAAAAACCTCTTTGTTGTTGTAATACTGATACTGACCACTAGGGGCTGAAGCTGTCAGTCAAAAGAGAGCGTTAGTGATTCATTAAGATTAACTTTAGAGTTACCGTTTTTATTTTCTCCCCTCTGCGCTTAAAGATGTACTGCTTCTGACTCACCTGTAGGTCACCTGTCAGCAGCACCTCACCTGGACATCTTGAGGACTGTCTGAGCATGCTCAGTAAAGCTGACTTACATGTGTTACTGCAGAATCCTTCTTGAGCCTAAAACCAAAAAGTGACAATGTGAACCCTGAGCGAGCCAATCAGAGGCAATCTCAGGCTAAATACACTCTGAGGGAAGCTCCACCCCCTAGATTTAAAGTGGCGCCTTAACAGGAAGTCCTCATTCACCTGCCCCTCTTTCTCTTATAGGACGAAGTCAGACGCCACAGATGACATCACCATGGTGACGCAGACACCTGACCCTCCCACACAGACGGAGGCAGAGAATGAAGCCCCCGTCACTAAGACTAACGGCGTGGAAAGCCAGGAGACGCCCATACCCTCCTCCTCCCCCTCTGAGGAGAGACGAGGGGAGGGTGGAGGGGGAGGAGAAAGGGGCAACGAAGGGGGAGGACCCGCTCCTGACCACGCCCCCCAACCACACCACCAACCAAATGGTTGGAGCGACCACGCCCCCCCTAAGACAGGGCCCCCTAGCGATAACAGCAGAACGCCTCCGACCAGGAGACAACCTCCACCTCAGGCGCTCCTGGAGGGGGGCGGGGCCCCGCGGGAACCCCAGCAGGAGAATGTGGTGCTGAGGAGGGGCTTCGTGCCCCGCACGGCCCCTGAGAGGGTGGCCCAGAGGAAGAGCTCCATGGCCCAGCTGCAACAGTGGGTCAACCAGAGGAGGGGCGTGGCCTCCCAGGAGGACCTGAACAGGTATGGTCCATACAGGTGTGTCAGGTGCAGGTCACATGACGCAACCTCTTAAAGTGTCTGAACATGTTGTAACCACACCCTTCCCCCTTTCAGCCCCTCCCGTTATTACCCGGTGGGTCGCGGTATCCCAGCAGACTACTACGGCTACCCCCCTTACATGGAGGACTACCCACTGTACCCACCCGGGGTCCGGCCTGACAGCATCTGCTCCATGTCAGCTGTGGGCGGGTACGACCGGCGCTGGACGGTGGAGGAGAAGCGTCACTCCTTGAGGGACGGCCCCCACCAGCTGTATGGGTCCCACATGCCCAGGGACTCCTGGGGGCCGCAGTACTACGGAGGGATGGAAACCTCCATGAGACGTCTGTCCATCCAGCCCCGCTCCAGGTCCGTGCCCCGGTCCCCGTCCTCGTCCTCAGGGGGGCCGTACTCTCCGGTGCCGCACAGCTTCGCCTCACCGGCTCGATCCCCGTCGATCCGCTTCGACCGCTTCCAGGGACGCATGAGGGACGACGTGATCTACGCAGACCCGTCGGTGTACGGTCTGAGGAGGTCCATCAGCTCGCCCAAGGTAACAGATGAGCGTGTGAGATCAGATCCCGGTCTCACCTTTACCTGAGCTCCAGACTCTGTAGAGTTAAAGAGACGCTCCTCACAGAGACACAGTCAGTCCAGAGATCAGTGTTTTCATGACCCCAGACCATCCTCACCTCACACCCCGTCCTGACAGAGAGCCAGAGCCACACGCACACACATGACACACACACCTGACACACACACCTGACACACACACCTGACAGTGTTATACACACCTGAACACATGCTCGCTCTCAGTTAGGACGCACTGTTCCTCTAACAACTCTCATACATCTTTCCTCCATTCTTCCTTCCTTCCTTTCCTCCCTTCCTTCCTACCTCCTTTCCTCCTTTCCATGTTGCCTTCCCTCTTTCCTTCAGTATGACTACCCTGGAAACAGGAGGTCCTTAAGCCAAGGATTATACCACTGCAACTACCCTGTCTCCCCCTCCATCCACAGTAAAATGGTATGTGCCACTCATGTGATGTCATACAGGTCACATGACTACAGGGACAACACATACACACGTACACACACATACACACACTCACACAAACAGCAGTGTGTATCTATCGTCTTCATCTGTCTGAACCTTTTGTCCTTGTGCAAACTGTGTGTGTGTGTGTTAGTGTGTGTGTGTTCGATGGACTGATGTTTAATCAGACGCCCCCTGCTGGTGATAGCGAGAACAACCAAAATAGTTTTGCCTGCTGTGTGTCCTGCTGCCTGGTGGGGGCGCTGTGTGATTGTTTGGCTCATGGAGGAGCTGTTCTCGAGCTGACACTGAGGAAATGCTCTGATTTACAATAGAATAGAGTTAGAATAGAATAGAATATACTTTATTTAAGGGGAAATTCAACATTGAAAGAACAGTAAAACAGTTAATGCAAGATAAAAAAAATAATTATCAAGAGACAAACTAAATGCACAGAGGCAGATAAGGATGAAGATGATGATACAGATGAAGAGTAGCCAGTGTCTGTCAGGTCTGACTGATAATGAGGACAGAAACTGTCATCAGTAATGAATCTCAGGTAGGAGTGGTGGACTGTAGCTGTGTCCCAGTTCAGGGTCTGCAGACTACGAAGGCTGAATTTGAGACAGATTATGTCACAGCGCCGGCTCCTCCAAAATGCCACGGGGGCCAGGAAGGATGCATTTAGTGAATCCTTATTAGCCTCACATGCCCCAAGATTCATTGCGCGTGAATGCTGAAGAAGATGGACATGGCTGAACTCCAGAAGGAGTCCTGTTTTATCCAGTTGTGAAGGATTTCTGGCAACAGCTATGTGATTGTATTTCTAAGACACTGAAGAAGATTTTGTTTTACTGTGTAAAAATGTGTTTAGGCTCTTTTTCAGTAATTTACTGAGGAAAAACAGCTCTTCTTTATCAATCTTCTCATTATAGAAAAATTCTATGTTCAGTTCTCTTGGAAAAAAAACTTACTTGATATATTTATATTTTTTCCAAAGGAGATTCAAACAAAAATTCATTCAATTCAGGACTCTAAAGAAGCAGTTACATTTATAACAGCTTGCATATTATAAAGGGATACACAATTTATCTGTATCAATATTGATATCGGCCAGTGTTGGTCATTTTTTCACATATCGATATCGGCCAATGAGCAAAAGTGGCTGATAATTTTTCACTAGCTGCCAGCCATTTTCAGAGCTTTTCCAGGTTTTTGATCCAAAAAACAGACAAATATCCTTTAAACCTCTCCATGGTCGTCTTTTCTCACATTTTTTTTTTTTTTTTACCAATATTGATGTCCATATTGGTAAATGTCAGTTATCGGCCATAACAGCAATATTTATATCAGACATCGGTATCAGCCAAAATTTTTCATATTGGTGCATCCCATATATTATATATTCTTTTTATTATTATTTGATCTAACATCCCCCCAGAAACTTGTTTAAATGTTGAAAATGTACATTGTTACTTCACTCTTACATGTACATTCTGGTTCCATACTCAATCAATAAAGAATACAATAATAATAATAATAATAATAATAATAATAATAATAATAATAATAATAATAATAATAATAATAATTATTATTATTATTATTATTATTATTATTATTATTATTAAAATTAGTATAATAATAATAACAACAACAACAATAATAATAATAACAATAATAATAATAATAATAATAATAATAATAATAATAATAATAATAATAATAATAATAATAATAATAATAATTATTATTATTATTATTATTATTAGTATAATAATAATAATAATGATGATAATAATAATGATGATAATAATAAAGTTAAATATTAAAAAAAAAATACCAATATTAATGGTAAAAACATCTTGTTTTAAATGTAAGGTTTTGGTTCACGTGTTTGAAAAGTAATATAAGCCTGACAGGTGAGGGCAGCGCTGCGTGGCATTGAGAGTGACAAACTGGAAATGCTTCGTAAACCAAATTGTCTCAAATTAGTTCGGCCTTTGAGGTCTTCGCAGGCTACAAAAGCCGGGTCCTCCAAAAGCTGCAGACCCTGAATTTGGACACAGAGTGAGTCTAGCAGTTTGAGTGTGGTAGCTGCCTATAGATGACGTCTCTGTATTCTTAAACTGATGGAAAAAGCTGCTTCAGTAATTTGTTTTCTACCAGCCAGAGTGACGGTAGTTGTGTTTTTTTTTAATAAATATCCTTATTTCTGTCTTAATTTTATAATAAGTAGATTGATTTGAGATTTGAATGTGGTTTGTTGATCCAGCCAGACACCCTGATATTCACACTGAGGGAATCTTTCTGTGGTGACACCTTCCAGAGTTGTGATGGAATTGATACTATCAGAGGGGTTTCTGTCTTAGCTGAACTCAAAATAGAAATCTGGAAATCTGAATCAGATTTTGACATTAATCTGAGTTCGAAAGGTTGAAGAGAGCTTTTTGCAGTTTGTAAAGTTGCGTTGTGTCAATGGCCGATCCTGCAGTGTTTGCAGAGCAGTTACCTTGACCTTTTCATCGTATATAAACAGTGAAAAAACTTATTATTGACTGCTGACAGAACATTACTAAATTCAAAAATATTTCCAAAAAAAAAAAAAGTATATATATTTCAAAGAAAAACTAGGACTAGGATACTCCTACACTGTTGCCTTTTGGACAGGTAGTCATGAAACCATAAAGATGGTGGTAGCGCTGTGTAACTGTTTGCCTGGTGGTGGCGCTGTGTTACTGTTCACCTGGTGGTGGCGCTGTGTTACTGTTTGCCTGGTGGTGGCGCTGTGTAACTGTTTGCCTGGTGGTGGCGCTGTGTAACTGCTTGCCTAGTGATGGCGCTGTGTAACTGTTTGCCTGGTGGTGGCGCTGTTTAACTGTTTGCCTGGTGGTGGCACTGTGTAACTGTTTGCCTGGTGGTGGCGCTGAGTTACTTTTTGCCTCGTGGTGGCGCTTTATAACTGTTTGCCTGATGGTGGTGCTGCTGTGTTACTGTTTGCCTGGTGGTGGAGCTATGTAATTGTTTGCCTGGTGGTGGCCCTGTGTGTCCTTTTTGCCTGGTGGTGCTGCTGTGTGTCCTGCTGCCTGCTGGGGGCGCTGTGTGTCCTGCTGTCTGATGTGAATCCTTCTGTCTCTCCATGCCCCGTCTGTCTCCATGTGTCACTCTGGCTGCTGCTTGGCTCAGGACGACATGTTAGACCTTCAGCTGCAGCGTAACCTGGATTATTTAGACCAACAGGTAACAGGACGCACTCTCATTTCCTGTTTCATTCAGCCGCTGTTTCCTGTCTGTGCTTCGGCTTCTTTTCCTCTTTTTTTCCTCGTCATCATCCTCTCACGGCAGGTATTTTTTCCTCTGACGTCACTGAGGTTTGGAGCCCAGATGCTGTTTTTGCTGCTGTTACAATCTGCAGATGGATCTGATTAATGTTAGCTGTCATTGGCTAAGTTTCTGATGGGACGATGTGATTGGTCAGATTCAAACACAGCACCATGACAGCGTCAGCGTCTCAGGGCGGTGACGTCAGAGGAAGCTTCAGACTCCAGTGAAATAACTCTTTTCTTTTTTAAGGATGTTTGTCGCTTCAGTTTTGTTGTTAGCCTTTCCTCACACACTTCCTGCTGCTACCTGAGCTTGTTGTCAGGTGTGTAATCTGAGCTGACTCTGCAGGTACCTGAAGGAAGCCACCTGATAACCCGAATGCTGCAGCGCTCACCCTCATCAGCAAAGCTCTGTGTACAAGTAAGAGAGGGTCAGCGGCATGGGGAGGCAGGCTTCAGCTAGCAGCGCTACATGTTAGCTGCTTCCTGATCACGTGTTCCGGCTGGGGTCTCCTGGATCTCTTTTCACCCTGAAACTGATCATGGAGGCTCCGGATTGATCCGGGCGTCTGTTCAGATCCTCCAAACCTGGCAAAGCCTGCCTCTCTCCTCTTCGGTCTCTGTGTCGTGTGCATGACGTGCAGACTGTGACTCACAGATCCACTTTTCTTTTCAGCTCACATCACTCTGTGTGTTTCTGTGAGACAGGAAGTCTTCACCTTAGCCGGTCTGCGAGGGTCCACGTAGATCAACGTGCTGCCGGAGTCTGGTGCACGAGTCTCAGAGCTGTTAGAGCGTTTTATTTTAGAGGGCGCTGTTTCTCCTCTCAGAGCAGGCCAACAGCTGCTCTGAGGAGTTTTCCGGTTTGGACCCTCGCAGACGTGAGCAGGTGAGGACGTTTCTGTCAGGTGACCCCTGGTGGACACTTAGCTACATGAATGAAAACTTGAGTCCCTGTGGAGCAAAAGCTTCAGGTACACCGACACTGATCCATGTTACCTGTGACAATAATGAAGTTATGAGCTGAGAGGGATGGAGGTCTGAGCTTTAGGTGCGTGAGACCAGGTTCCTGAAAACAGAAACCAAACAAGTTGCCCATAGTACAGGTGACATGTAGACCCTAAAGGTACCCCAAAACAAACCCAGGGTTGACTTTTTAACTGAGGCTTTAATGAATCTTATTTATAAATCAGAGGGCTGTGGGATTAAGGTACCTTAAAGAGATTCCAGGGGGTACCTCAAAACTGGGATGATGTAAAGATCACTCACAACATGAATTTAGAGGACTTTAGAGAGACAATATTAGTCCCTGAAAGCCCAGAGGGTACCTCCTTAGTCAGGTGATTCTTTCTTTCTTTCTTTCTTTCTTTCTTTCTTTCTTTCTTTCTTTCTTTCTTTCTTTCTTTCTTTCTTTTATAAATACAAATTGATACAAAGAAAAAATAAAAGATCCCCAAAACTGAATGAAAAGGAGCAGAAAGCAGAAAACTCTTTTTGCATCTGCCCCTTCTTTCACAGGATACAAATCAACATTCCAGCCTGGCAATCACAGAACAGAAATTCATATAAGGAAAAAAAAACAAAAAAAAAACAAAAAACAATAATATAAAAAAGTAACAATAATTATAATAAAAAATAATTACAATAATAAAAATAATAATAATAATAATAAAAATGATAACAATAATATAAAAAATAACAACAATAATAAAAAAGTAACAATAATAATAATAATATAATAACAATAATACAAAAATAACAATAATAATAAAAACAATAACAATAATAAAAAACAATAATAATATAAAAAATAACAACAATAATAAAAAAGTAACAATAATTATAATACAAAAAATAACAATAATAATAAAAATAATAACAAAAATTAAAAAAACAATAATAATAATAAATAATAATAATAAACATAATAACGATAATAAAAAATAATAACAATAATAAAAAATAACAATAATGATAAAAAATAACAATAATGATAAAAAATAACAATATTTTAAAAAATAACAATAATATAAAAAAATAACAATAATATAAAAATAATAACAATAATATAAATAAAATTCTGTACCCTCAGGTACCCAAAAATAATCCCAAGAGCGTACACTAAGACAGACTTAATACAGACCCTTCACAGCGATGCTTGAAGATAACATCAAACACTTGTAGGGATGGGTACCTTTCACATTTGAACAATTCGTTGCCAATGCCTAGTACCTTAAGTCACAAAGATTTGTTCAGGTTCCTAAACATGGTACCATTTGATTTTACGTGACACAACGTACAACGTACTTTGGACAGAACTCAAATCAGACAGTTACGTTAAATCAGACAGTTTTAAGAGTAAAAGAAGTTAAAGTGAGATGAGATCGACAGAGTGATCTTGAGGTTTGATAGAAACACTGTCAGTGTTCATTCATGTCCCGTCCTCTGGCGAGGTTTTTAAGGCTTACAGTATCTTCACGTACACGGTGCTGGAGGCGTTCACCCTTTCATCCATCATGTTCAGTCAGAGAGGAGCATACGCTCAGTGTGGAGGAACATTTGTGTTTACTGTCTGGTGGAGTTCAGTGATCTGTTGTGTGCTGACGTATGTTTGGTTCTTTCTTCTCGGACGAGTTTCTGCGGCTTTAAAGCGTCGGCGGGTAAACATGATGTTTCCATCAGGCTGGCAGACGGCTCCACAGAGTCTCTGCAGATATTCTCCAAAGTGTAATCAGCTGACATCTGCTGCAGACACGAGCGGTCTGAGCCGGCAGCTGACGGACAGACTGGCTGCTGCTGCCAGAGGTTCAGAGCTGAAAACACGCAGCTTCACGTTCCTCAGGACAAAGAACCAAATATGAAGCTCAGCTCGCCTCCTGATGGACGTCTCCGCCGTGTGACTCACACTGACCCGTCTTTGTTTTCACAGGTGCCTCCTTTCCACGACGTGTACCGAGGAGAGCTGCACCCCACGCTAAAGCTCAACGAGATCGAGACCAGCGTAAGAGAAAGACAAACCAGCACTCAGGACAACCAGGACAGACAGAGCTCACTCAAGCTTACAGAGCACAATCAAAATGTACAGACCATAACCAGAGAGAAAGAATAGACAGAGCACAGTCATAAAAGACAAAGCTCACTCAGGACAGACAGAGCACACTCAGGAAAGGCAGAGCACTCTCAGGACAGGCAGAGCACACTCAGGACATGCAGAGCACTCTCAAAACAGAGCACACACAAGGGAGACAGAGCACTCTCAGGACATGCAGAGCACACTCAGGACAGGCAGAGCACACTTAGGACAGGCAGAGCACACCCAGGACAGACAGAGGAAACTTAGAACAGACAAAACTCAGAACAGACAGAACACACTTAGAATAGAAAGAGCATACTCACAACAGATAGAGCACATTCAAGGGAGACAGAGCACACTTAGAACAAATAGAACATAATCAGAACAGAAGGGCAGACAGAGGACACTCAGAACAGGGGACACTCAGAACAGACAGAACACACTTAGAATAGAAAGAGCATACTCACAACAGATAGAGCACACTCAAGGGAGACAGAGCACACTTAGAACAAAAATAACAATATTAGAACAGAAGGACAGACAGAGCACACTTAGGACAGCAGAGCACACTCAGAGCAGGGCACACCCAGAACAAACAGAGCACACTTAAACCAGACAGAACACACTTCGAACAGACAGAGCACACTCAGGACAGACTGAGATAAATTTAAACACTAATTCCTAAGTCAGACAGCATCTACCTGCTCACCTTTACAGCTCCACCTGTCCCCTCTCTCTTTTTAATGTTATGTTCTCGCTTTTCTAGAAACTCCTCGGTCGGCTCTGTGAACAGAACCGGGTCCTGAAGGACCACGAGGCCATGGTCCACCGACTGAGGATGGATAAGGTACAAAAGTTTCTGAGAATGTTTAACCTGAGGAGTTACAGAGAGAAGCCTTTAGGTCAACCTTCCCTGAAGCCGACCCTCACAGGGCAAATGTGATCTCTGAGAACTCACACACAGAGCGCTGCTGATGGTCTGAACGTTTTTCTCTCTGCTGTTCTCAGGACAGCCTGGAGGAGGCGCTGGTGGCGACCCATCAGGAGATGGAGCTGTACCACACTCAGCCTCTGGCTCTGGAGAAGCTCCGCTTCAAGAAGGAAACTCTGCAGAACCAGCTCATCAACATCCGAGGGGAGCTGTCGCAGGCGTCCAGTGTAAGAAACACACTGCCCACGACTCAACAGCAGAAATATATACAACACAAACCATCATTTTATATACGTGTGTGTGTTTCTCAGGCTCTGACCACCACTCGTATGGAGTTTGAAGCCTTGGAGGACGAGGCGTGTGCGATCCATGGAGACCTGTGGGAGCAGCTGAACGCTGGCGGGCAGGTAACGGTCGTTGTTTATCAGAGCTCTGAGCCCTGAGTGATCATCCATCGTGTGAATATAGAGACGCTCAGAGAAACCTGGCTCTGCCTGATCTGCTGCCAATAAGATACCATCATTCAGAGAAAGAAAAACAGCCGGCCTGTCACACAATCAGAATCAGTGGCCTCAGGAGCTCAGATGTTCCTGTTATCTGGTAATTGTTCATTTCCCTCCTTGAGTTCCTCTAAAGACTCTTCTGTTGAACCTATGAGTCTCTGAGGTTCAGGTTTACACGTGAGGAGCAGAGCGAAGAGACTGGAGCGTGATTATAGCAGCAGAGTTCAGCCAGAGCTGAAACTGAGTTTGTCAGATCAGTGTGTGTCTTGAAACAGACTAAGACTTTAGATTGAGTCACAGAAAGCACCAGAAACTCTTTTCAAACAAACTGACAAACTCAAACATCTGACTATTTATCCTCTCTGACCTTTTTAACTCTTTAACCTCTGACCCCTCTCTGATTCTTAAACCTCTCTTTGCTTTCTGACTTTTTAACCTCTGACCTTTTGGACTCTCTGCCTTCTCTAACTCTTCTGACTTTTTAACCTCTATGACTCTTTTACTTCTCTAACCTCTCTGAATCTTTAACCACTCTGACCTTTTTTGACTCTTTAACCCCTGAGATATCTTTGACTCTTTGACCTCTGACTCTTTAACCTTTCTGCCCTTTCTGACCCTTTGGCTTCTCTTACCTCTCTAAATCTTGAACCTCTCTGATCTTTTTGGCTCATTAACCGCCCTGACCCCTTTATGATTTTTAAACCTCTTGTGCTCTGTGACTTTTTTACCTTTTAGACCTCCCTGACTCTTTACCCTCCTTGACCACTTTGGATTTTTGACCTCTCTGACTCTCTGGCTTTCTGACCCTTTGCAGAGCGAGCTTGTCCGCAGACACATCCAGAAAGAGTTCTGGAGAGTCCAGGATGTGTTGGAGGGACTGCACAAGAACAACTCCTCCAGAGGCACAGACACAGCCAAGCACAGAGGTAACACACCTGTCACACACCTGTTATAGCCTAGCATAAAATCCTCCAGTGTCTCTGATGTTTATTGATGTAAAGTGTGACGTCCGTATCATGCTAACCTCCTCTCCTTCCTGTGGCCCCCCCTCTCTCTCCTCAGTGGCCAGCGGTGCGTCGGGCTCCTTTAGCACCAATAGTCCAGCCAGTCCCCTGAGCTCAGTCAGCCTCACCAGTCCGCTCAGCCCCTTCTCCCCAGTGCCCGGCTCCCAGGCCTCCCCCACCAAACAGCTGGGCCCGGAGGTAAGCACCGGACACTCCCAGCCGGGGACCGCCCCCCATCCTAGACCCTGCACAGGCCTGTGTTTGGATCGCATGCCAGTCAACTCTGAAATGCTTAAAGTATCCAGTCCCAGACCCCGACCCAGGTCCTGCACTCTGCCGTCCTTTAGATCGGACCTGAAGCTGCGCTGTAGACCTAAGAGTTACTCCGAGTCCTGTGCCAACGTTCCTGCAGAATATTTGAAATACTACGCCTGTGACACCCGCGAGACTAGCTCTCCTCAGATCCTAGTCCCCTTCCTGGAGCTCAGAGGGTCCTGTGGTAGGTTAGACCCAGTCATGGAGGAAACAGACCCGGTTCCTAGAACCAGCTCTCAGTTTGACCCTGCAGGGGAAGTCAAAGCAGAAACTAGCTATATAATCCAAGTGCACTGTCAGGACCCCCCTTTCCAGGTTCAGACCAATACAGACCGGGTTGAGACCGAGCCGCACCCCCATGCACTCAGCTGTTTAAGCTCTGACGTAAAGATCGGGCTCAGAAAAGACGTCTGTCCAGACTTTCATCCGCTTTACCAGGACGGCTGCAGAAACCAGCCCAGCAGACGCTTCTCTCTGCCGGACTCAAGGATCCTGCTTCTCCAGGATTCCTTTCCGACCGGTACCTTACCTCACAGGACAAACACCTGTTCACCTCCAGCCTCCACCTGTCGGGCTGTCAGCCCTCTAACCCAGCACCGGATCCCGCCTGCTTCTTGGCTGCCATGTCAGACAGGTGGAGGTGTCTGGAGACACACCTGTCCTGAGCGTTTACCCCGTGACCACCCGGGTAAAGGCTTCATGCAGACCCATCTTTAGAGACAGGAAGTCCAGAGATCTGTCCTTAGATCCTTTACTCGGACTGGTCATTTGATACCTGGACATGGACTCTGACGTTTGACATTTGTTCCCCCTTAATCAGTCCATCAGGTCCCCGCCAGAAACCAGAACCCACTGGGCCACATGGCTCCTCTGTTCTCTGAAGTCCCCATGAGACAGATTCTGGAGGAGGTGTGTCTTAAAAGATGACATGTTCCTCTCTCTGATGTCCCTCCTTCAGTAAAACCTTGGTTTGAGACCAGCACAGGTCTCTGAGGCTCTTTCTGGTCCTCCTCCACCTCTACCATGACTCAGGTCCAGCTAATCACATCCACTAAGCTAACACCAGGCAGGTTTTAAAGAACCAGGATGCCTGCTGGATGTGGAATAAAGAAGACTGAAATCTCACTTTAAGAAGTTATTAAAGGACCGTTTACACGATAATAGTTTTAGGGTGAAACACAAAAGTATTGTTGCGTTTTAGCTGCTCGTTTCCATGGAAACAGCTCTTTAGCCGACCTTAAACACAAACTTCGAAAACAGCCACAGGAGTGGAATTTTTCTGAAATGCTGCCAACACCATTGCTGAGTAAACAGCAAGTTGGTTTTTTCAGTAGGGATGGGTACCTTTCACACCTGAAACGATACGGTACCAAAGCCAGGCACCTGGCAATCGGTACTGGTACTCAACGGTACCAATTTTCAGTACTTTCTTGTGTTTCTGTGGAAGACAATATCAATTTGTTTAATAATGAAATATAAAAAAATGTCAATTTAACACTTTTATTTTTCGAGATATAACCTTGCAATGGTGCGTTCATGCCAGGCGTGGAAAATTGCCTACTCTTCTATTCCCTCACAGTCACAAGGATGCGTTTAGGTACCTAAACATGGTACCTTTTGGTTTTACCTGAGTCGATACTCAATACTTTTGACAGAATTCGGTCGGTACCAATATAAGTACCTAATTCGGTACCCATCCCTAATTTTCAGTGGAAAACGCTAACATCACGCTCCACTTTGCGCATGTACAACAGTACGGTTGTTACGATCATCGCAGTATGGAAGTATATCCGTGCCATAAATTTCTAACACTAATTTTTTTTCAACATTGAAATCAGACTATTTAAGTTAAAAAAAATATTGAATTTCACGCAGTTATTTGTTTTTCTCCCTTTTATTTTTTGTCCATGTTCAAATAAATTACGTATAAAAAATATCGACATCTCAAAAAATTCACATAAAAAAAATTAAGCAATGTCTTTAGAAATTCAGTGTCAGAAAATTTGTTGGAAAAAAATGGTGTCAGCGATCACAGGAAAGAATTGCTTCTCCTTGGTGACCTGGATGTTGATACTAATTTTTTTGGCAACAAATTTTTCGGACACTAAATTTCTCGAGACATTATTTTTTTTATGTTGGATTTTTTATTACACTGAATATATTTTAACACGGACAAAAAAATAAAAGGAAGTCAAACAAATAACTTTTTGAAATTTGATGGTTTTTAAAATTCAAAGTCTGATTTCAAGCTGAAAAAATTCTTGTGCTGCTCAATCTGCTGAATCTGTGACTGTCTTTAACCAAATGAGCATCTGTTGCTCCACTTCTGCTCTTAGCATTCATCAATACACCGGATGATCGGCCCAACTCTACTTCAGTGGAGATCTACCAAAGCTGCTTCTGGACAAGACAGTCATAGCGCCACCTACAGGCCTAGCATGCTTACTTCTGTGTAAACACAGATTTTTTTTCTGTGTGTTTTTGGGAGAAACGTCGTGTAAACCAATCCTAAGACCCACAGACCCACTGAAGGTTAGCCTGCTGTGAAAGCTAACAGGCTAACAGCTACATCACCTGATCAGCTCCACCAATGGTCTGTCCTATGTTTGGTTCGTAAACGAAGCGTCAGAGTTCAAGCGCTTTCCCCAAAGAACACGTAACGGCAGTCAGCCTCTCTGTGATTCATCTCTAACTCTTTAATCCGGATGCAGACTCCTCAGAATTTCCCATGAGTCCTTGCTGCTCTGCACTTTGCCTGGCTTTGTGTCTCCTCCTGACTCGCAGCGCTCTCTCTTCCTCCTTTCCTTTCCTTTCTCCTTCCTCCCTTACCCCATGTCCTTACCCTGGTCCAGGAAAACGCCCCCCCAAGGCCTCCACTCCCCAAGTCTTACTACCCCCTGGAGCCCTCCTCCACCTTCCCCCCCTCCGTCCCCCCCCTGCCGTTCGACAGCGCCGCCTGGCTGCGCAGCTTGGGCATCGATGACGATTACCTCCACGCTGAAGACGCTCACATCACAAAGGTATTTGGGTGTTAGCCTGTCCCTCCCTGACCGCCCTAAACCCGACTGCTGCCCGACCGTAGCGCCATGCTAACCTCACGAGATGATGCCTTCCCCGCCACACCCACCAACCCCCACCCCCAACTACCTGTTCATCCGTCCAAACCTCCCCTTCATGAAGACCTCCATCCTTGACCCTGTTTAGATACCTCCATGCTCCTTCTCCCTTGCTTCTCCCTCCTCACTCCTTCTCCCATGCTCCTCCTCCTAATCCTCCTGGTAGTGTCGTTGTGGATCTGGTAAGCAGGACGTCTCCTGGTCGTCCGAATGTCGACCTCAGGTTAAAGTTCGTCTCCTTCCGTCTCTTACAGTTTGGAGACCAGAACGTCCTGAGTGATGAGCAGCTTCAGGACCGACAGTCCACCATGAACAAAGGTACAGAAACGAACTCTGACCTGCTGAACACAGTTAGCATAGTTAGCATAGTTAGCATAGTTAGCGCTTTCTAGCTCGGGACTAAACCCAGCAGATCACAACAGGATGTAGCTAAAGACCTGATCTTCACAGTCTTGTTGTTTCCTCTTCATCTTCTTCTCTGATCGTTCATTCGGTGTTTCACAGTCGGCATCGTTCCTCCTCGAACGAAGTCTCCAACAGACGAGTCCCACGCCGGATCTGCAGGAGTTTCCCGATTTCACAGCAGAACACATAACGGGATCTCCAGAGTACGTCATCCTGAACCTTAAACCCACCAGTCTCCTCAACCACACACACACACACACACACACACCCACACACACACTCAGCTGAGCTCTGTTCTGTCATAGGAGCGTCCGAAGAGCGCGGTGTTTCCTGCCGAGGTGAAGTCCAGGATGAGCGTGGAGGAGCAAAATGAGCGAATCCGACGAAACCAGAGCAGCTCTGTGAAGGAGAAGAGGCGGAGCCTGAACCTGTCAGGTGGCCAGTCTCCAGCCAATTACAGAGTGGTACGATCCACGTGACATCATCGATCACATCTTAAACCCTGTAGTTTGTGTCTGTAGCTGCTAACACATCAGACAAACCGGTTTCTGCGTCTTTCCAGATCCGACGGAGGCTGACGGCTCATGAGATCGACATCAAAGATTTGGAGGCAGCGGTTCGGGGTGAGGGTCAGGAGTCTCCTCGGGAGGAAATCGCTCGCTTGAGACGCCTTCAGGTAGAACCAGAACATTACGACCTGGACTTTGCCAAAGGGGTGAGTCCAGTCAGCTTATGGTCTGATCAGGTCAGTCACTCTGTAATGTAGGATTCACACGTGCTCCATGTTCACGTATGTTCATCACGTGTTCTCCAGCTGATGGCTCCAGATAAAGTCCTGATCCCGGAGCGGTACCTGGACGTGGAGGACAGCAGTCCTTTGAGCCCCGAGGAGCAGAAGGAGAAGCAGAAAAAGCTGGAGAGGATAAAAACACTCATTGCCAAATCAAAGTGAGTTTTTACAGTCACACAGATTACTTCAGACCACCCTCCTAACATGACGAACCCTCCCACTGAAAAACTGAGATCTACCTCAGACCAGGCACAGACCGGGCACAGACCGGGCACATATGATTCTGTGATTTTCTGAAGTTAAGGAAACTCTATCTACCTCTCAGTCTGCAGAACCTGGTTCCTCTGCTGGACGGCCCGGTGGAGGGCGGAGCTCCTGTCACCTCCCAGCAGCAGCTTCAGGAGCAGGAGAAGCGCATCGAGATCTCCTGTGCCCTGGCTGCTGAGGCGTCCCGACGCAGCCGCATTCTGTCTGGTGAGTACCATTTATACCAAAGCTAAGTGCTGCTAAGTGCTGCTAGCCACTGCCAGCTGCTACCTACCACTGCTAACCGCTACTACTGACTACAGCTTACTGCTGCTAACCACCACTAACTAAAGCCAAGTGCTGCTAACCACTGCAAACTACAGCCGACTGCTGATAACTGCTGCTAAATGATGCTTACTACTGCTTCTACTACTACTGTGTAAAGCTAACTGCTGCTAACATCTGCAAACTATTGATGACCACTGCTAACGGCAACTACCTACTGATTACTGCAGCTAGCTTCTGCTAATCGCTGCTAACCACTACTAATTGCTGCCTACCTCTACTATCTAGTAATGACAACGACTTACTGCCACTACCACTAACTGCTGCTAATTCCTGCTAACTACTGTTGACTACTGCTGACTGCTGCTACCCAATGCTGACTGCAGCTAACTAGTACTAACTACTGCTATTTACCTATGACTACAACTATCTGCCACTAACCACCACTAACTGCTGCTAATTCCTGCTAACTACTGTTAACTACAGCTAACTGCTGCAAACTACTGCAGACTGCTTATTACTACTGCTAAATGATGCTAACTAGAGTTGACTGCTGATAATCACAGCTAACCACTGCTTACTACCACTAACTGCTGCTAACTACTGCCAACTGCTACCTACCACTGCCAACTGCTACTACTGACTACTCACTGCAAACTACTGCTGACAACCGCTGCTCAATAATGCTTATTACTGCTAACTGCTGTTTACTACTGCTAACTACTACTGAGTAAAGCTAACTGCTGCTAACCTCTGCAAACTAATGATGACTACTGCAAACTGCTGCTACTTACTGCTACCTACTAACTACTGTTGACTACCGCTTACTGCTGCAAACTACTGCAGACTGCTGATTACTGCCGTAATTGATGCTAACTACTGCTAACTGCTGCCTGCTACCACTGACTACAGCTGACTGCTTCTAAAAGCTGCTAACTGCTGCTAGATGCTTTCTAAAAATGCTGACTTACCACTGCTAACTGCTGCTAACTATTGCTCACCAATGCTTACTACTTTTGCTAACTATTTCCTACAGTGCTAATTGCTGCTAACTGATACTAAACACAGCTGCTAATCATTTCCTGTGATGCTAACTGCTGTTGATGTCCTGGTCAGAGACATGCTGCCTCCCACCTGAGCTGCATCACGTGTTGTCTTATGCTGAACAGTCTTTAATCAGTCAGACTCTCTTCTTCAGCTTCAGCTACGATAATATATAACACATACTGTATGTTTATGTTTCTGATATACAGTTTGTACATATGTGCATTTACACATACACAGAGTATAATCACAGCGCCTTCACCTGGACACAAATGAACCAGACGTTGTTATTCTGCGAGTCTCCTGATGTCCTCCTCCTCTTCCTCACCTCCCTCACAGTTTTCTCTCTCTGACTGCTTCACCCCCCCTCCCCCTCCTTCCCCATCTCATTCCAGCTCAGTGCGTCCCCAGCCCCCCCACCTCCCCGACCAGCCTGGCCCCTCCCCCTTCCTCTGCTGACTTTCCAAACTCCGCCCACATCATGAAGGTGTGAGTCCTACAAGGTGAGTAATCGTCATCACACCCTGTCCCCGCCTCCTCCCCCTTCCTCCTGCTTGTCTCTTTGTATTTTTTCCCGCCAAGCGTCTCAAGGACACACTTCCTGTCAGAGCGTTTAGAGGTTTGTAAACCGTCAGAGGAGGAGTCAGTGACCCCTGATGATGAACACCTTCCTGTTTATCCCTCTGTTGTGGTTTCCAGCTGTTAGCAGGAAAGCTAATGCTAGCTCCTGATTGATGATACGCTAATATGAGTTAGCAACAACTTCACATCCACAAAGATCAGACAGGAGAGTCAAACAGGAAGTCTGAACTCACCTCTGTCTGTCTCTGTCCGTCCGTCTTGTCTTTCTCTGCAGCTCAAGCTCTGGCTGCAGTCAAGTTTGACGGATCGTCTTTCTGAGGATTGTGGGACAAACTGATTTAGGGAGAATAAGGACTTTGATTTTTTTATTTTATCTGACAGGGGGCGCTGTTTCAAAGAGATGGTTGTTCCCCAACAGGAAGCTGAAAAACCCTGTGAACATGACCCTCCAAAATCAAACCTCTGATGTATCTGACCGTTAGCGGTCCCCTACTGTGTGAGGCTGAGGACGGAGCAGCTTCAGGATGTGTAACATCTCATGTAGCTCAGGACACGAAGCAGAGATCACAGACGAACCTTTACGCTGATGATGACCTGTTTTTAAAGAGCTGACGCCTGGTGGAGACTGGGAGCGCTGCATGTGACTGAAGACGGGACAGACAGACTTTTCTGTGCAGAACAGAAACTACAGAAGGTTTGGACGATACCTCAGAGGAGCACGCTCAGTGGCGCTCTGACAGTCTCCTGACACTCACCTGAACTCACTGTGACGCCTGTTTCACCTCCTCCACCTCCTTCACCTCACTCATTGGCTGCCACCAGAATTCTCTCACCTGATTGGCTCTGCTGGCACTTGGTTTCACAACCGTCACACAAAACAAGGGACTGTATAAAAGATGGATGACATGACAGCTCTCCAAAAGTGAAGCCGAAATGTTTAAAGCTCCTCCTGCTGACTTTTGGTAGTACAGGTCAGAAGCCTCATAAAATCCAAATACAGGTCAAATAAATGTTTATCAAACATGTTTCTGTCGTTACAGTTAGTTCGTCTTAGATAAAGTTTACTCATGATAAGCTATTTGAAGACTTACAGATGGGAAAATAAGTATTAAACGTGCCAACTTTTTTATCATCGCATTTATTTCCAAAGATGCAATTCAGACAAAATTTCATTGGTATTAACTCAAATAATCCACACATTCTTTAGTGCCCTCTGGTGAACCCTTTTCTTTAGTTCTTTCCACAAATGTTTAATTGGATTGAAGTCAGGTGATTGACTAGGCCGTTCTAACAGATTGATTTTCTTTTTCTGAAACCATTTGAGAGTCAACTTTGCCGTGTGCTTTGGATGGTTGTCCTGCTGGAAGGTCCAGCCACGTCTCATCTTCATCATCCTGGTGGATGGCAGCAGATTCAGATCAAGAATTTCCCCATACATGGCTCCATTCATTGCTCCGTCAGTTATATGAAGTTTACCAACACCATGAGATGAGAAACAACCCCATGCCATGATGCTTCCACCTCCAAACTTCACTGTTGGTGTAGTGTTTTTTGGCTGATGTGCAGAGCCATTTCTCCTCCAAACATGATCTGTAGTATGACAGCCCAAAAGTTCAGTTTTGGTCTCATCTGACCAGACAACATCCTCCCAGTATTCTACAGGCTTGTCAAGATGCTGTTTAGCAAACTTTAAACCAGCTTCAACATGCCTTTTCTTGAGGAATGGAGTCTTGCGGGCTGAGCGTCCATAGAGGCCATGGTGGTGGAGTGCATTGCCTATTGTTTTCTCTGTAACAATTGTACCTGCTGCCTCCAAGTCTTTCTGGAGCACTTTCAGGGTGGTCCTTGGCTGGTTGAGTCCTCTTCTGACTATCTTTCTGACTCCCTGGTCAGAAATCTTCAAGGAGCTCCTGTGCGTGGCCTGTTGATGGTAAGGTGGTGCTTCTTCCACTTCCGTGAATAATGGCCCCAACGGTGCTGACTGGAATATTCAGGTGCTTTGATATAAGTCTGTAACCAGTTCCATTCTGATGCTGAGCAACAATCAGGTTGTGAATGTCTTCAGAGAGCTCTTTGCCTTTACCCATCATGAGGTGTGTGCTATTTAACTGCTTGGTGAAAAAAAAAACCTTTTTTATAGGAGCATCAATTTGCTCTAGCCCAGCTGATGTTGGTTTGCACTAATTGGAAGTTCAAGTAATAATTACTGACAGATTTCAGGTGGTATGGTGCATTTCCTGTCCAAAGTATACAGCCTTTCCATGGTGTGTTCAATCCTTTTTTCCTGTGTTATCGTACTTAATTCACCATAATCATTATTTATGGACCTGAACGTTGTGATTTCTTTTCATGTGTGGATTATTTCAGTTTATACCAATGTCTGGGAGAAATTTTGTTTGAATTGCAGCTTTGGAAATGAATGTGATGAGGAAAAAAGTTCAGGAAACAGAGCAGGGATTTCAGAAAGTCATCAGCTGGAGTGTTTTGGCTTCACTTTCTTACTGTAGGAGCAGGAGGCAAGTCGTCCATCTTTAAGCTCTTTATGAGCAGGTGACTGTGACGGCTGTGAATCAGTTTGTTGTCCTCAGTGTGTGTGTGTGTGTGTGTGTGTGTGTGTGTGTGTGTGTGTGTCACAGACTCCGCCCTCTCTGACTGTCAGGATTTATAACGTGTAGGTAAGTCTGTATAAAGCGTGCTGGATCAGTGAAAGTGACCTTAGAGGAGTAACGTGTACAGAGGATGTAGCGAACATGCAGTCTGTTCAGAGGATTATTTACTGTCTATAACACATATCATCAAACACACATCATGCAGTGACACGTCTGAAACTCAGATTTACTCTTACCTGGTAGTGAATGTCTGGATTTCTTCTGTGTTTTGACTTTAAAACGTTTTTTTCAGTTTGTAAAAATAGATCAGGGTTATTTGTTTGTTTCTGTGAACACTTTCAGAACAAACTACAAAAACTAAACATCCTCTGAGCTTCTTCTGAAACCCTGAACCATTTCCAACCTGACAGAAACTTTTTACCGTCGTCACAGAGAAGGTTAAAGGAACTCATGGAGTTTGGATCAGGCGAGTCTGTCGGGTCTCTGCTTGAAATAAACAAATATATGGTGATAGAAATCAAATTTTAAATGAATAAATGAATAAAGATCAGTCTGGTTTATCTGTAATGTGAGCTAAGCTTTAGCGTGTTCATCCCCTGATCAGTCCCTCCCGTTCAGAGTCAGAAATGTTTCAGAATAAAGTTTTTCTACAGGACGCAGCGACGGCTCTCACTTTACACAGAGACTAAAGGTTTTCAGAGAAAACGTCTATTTTTCTTTGATTTTTTTAGCGAGCGTGCTCAGAGAGGGAGGAGTATTTTTTTATCTGCATGGTTTTTACACTGCTTCAGTTTTTCACAACGGACAGACAGCCGGACAGCGTGTTAGAGCAAAAAACAAAAACAAAACACGTACGTTTCAAACAGAACTTTGATATTTTTGGATCCTTGACACCTGAGGTGTAAAAGCAGACAGGTAAAGGTAGACTTCATCTTTGATACTAGATGTAGCATCTGTTTCAGATCAGATCATAAATATGATGTATATAATATTTTCAGTTACAGTATATCTTCATATGTAACCACTGCTACTTTGGGGAAATAGAAAAACTGCTTGAACTATGCAAATGTTAAAAAAAAAGAAAACAAATAATACGCTTGCAATAAAGTGAATGTAAACAAAGTGTTTCTAGAAGCTTCTGACTCCTCTCAGTATTTTGTAAGATGTCTGCTGCCTGAATGAGGACATATTTACTGCTGTTATCCACCTGTTGTTAATAAAGTTCACTGCCAAAAAAACTACTGAGGTTAATGTTGACCTGTCGTCACAGGCCCCGCCCCCCTAAAGGACAGTCTTTGTTATATGGAACTGTATGTCTGCATTAATAAAGTGCAAAAACAAACACACTGCACCCCTTTTCATTCTTATGCACACACTTCACCTGAAGGGGGCAGCACTGCAGCTCTGAACAGGTCATGACACCTCAGATTCGACCTTTGGTTTCTGGAGCAGAGGGGACCAACCTGGGACAGCAAGAGGTTAGCAAATGCTAAGCTAGCTGAGATAAACAGCTAACATCACATGCTAACTGTTTGGCTGCTCTTAAACATGCTAACATCCTGTTGTCCTCAGATTCCTCTGATTTTGTCTGCATCCCTTTGCTAACACAGGTCAATACGAGGGACTGATGACATCACTCAGGTTAATGATCTGCTGACAACATCAGCGCTCAAAGGTCAGCGCTGAGAGACAGCACACACGCTGACAGTCTTAGGGGCACTCAATCAAAGCTTAGAGAAACAATCGTATCCAACAGAGACTCCGGACACAAAAGCCTTCTGAGGACACAAAGACAACAGGACAAAGGGACCACCACGGACACAGGAACTCCTCAGAGACCCCCTGAGACACAGAGATAAGGATAGACAGAGTGATAACTGGCACCAGAGACACCTGGAGACATAGGAAAAAAGGACAAAGAAAGGAGGCTGGGGACCCCACCATGGCTGTCGTCACAGAGTTGCAAAGTAAGAATAACATCACAAACTTTGTGTTAGTACATTAACAGTGTAAATATGCGACTGTAGATTTACAGTGTAAAGACGTGTACATAAATAGAGTACTGGAAATAAGAAAGAAAACACTTCACAAGATAATTTTTTTTTTTTGCAGCATAAAGGTTTACAGTGTTAAAATGTGTCAAAAGGAATACAGTTTTAGAAAAGTTTCTTTAAGGTTTAGAGTGTAAAGATGTATCTGTAGCTTTACAGTGCTGAGATCTGTATGTACATTAACAGTGTTAAGATGTTTTTGAATGTTAACAGTGTACTATATTTGTGTCCGTGGGTTTAAATTAGAAAGAGCTGTCTAGGTTTACAAATAAAGATTAGTCGGTAGGATGACAGTGTAAAGATGTATCTTTAGGTTTACAGTGTAGAGATGAGTCTTTACAGTGTAGAGATGAGTCTCTAGCTAAACCGTGCTGAGTTCTGTCCGTAGGTTTACAGTGGAAAGATGTAATTTTAGGTTCGCAGTGTAAAGATGTTTTTGAAAGGTTGACAGTGTAAAAAAGTATCTTTAGGTTTACAGTGTAGAGATGACTCGAGCTTAACAGTGTAAAGATGTTTTTGAAAGGTTTACAGTGTAAATATGTTTCTGTAGGTTTACAGTGTAAATATGTTTTTAAAGGTTTACAGTGTAAAGACGTTTCTGAAAGGTTATTAGTATAGATATGTTTTTGAAAGATTTACAGTGTTAATATGTTTTTGAAAGGTTTACAGTGTAAAGATGTTTTTAAAGGTTTACAGTGTAAAGATGTTTTTGAAAGGTTTACAGTGTTAATATGTTTTTGAAAGGTTTACAGTGTACTATACATGTGTCTGTAGGTTTATAATAGAAAGATCTGTCTGTGGGTTTGCATAGTAAAGATTAGTCTGTAGGTTGCCAGTGTAAAGTTGTTTCTTAAGGTTTACAGTGCAAAGATAAGTCTGTAGATTGACAATGAAAAATGTCTGTGGTTTTACAGTGTAAAGATGTTCCTTTAGGTTATGATGTGTGAAAAATGTGTGTTCAAAGCTGTATTGTACTGAGATCTTTCTGTAGGTTTACAGTGTTAAGATGTGTCTGTAGATTAACAATAGAAAGATATGTCTGTGGGTTTACAGTTTACAGATGTTCTTTTAGATTTACCGTGTAAAGATGTGTCCATAGCTGTTCGGTGCTGAGATCTGTATGAAGCTTTACATTGTTGTGATTATTTTTAAGGTTTACAATGTAAATATTCATCTTTAGATTAACAATGCAAAGATCTGTCTGGAATTTACTGCTTGAATTGAATCTTTAGCTTCACAGTGTAAAGATTTTTCCCAAGGTTAACAGAGTACAGATGTATCCTTAGGTTTACTGTTCAAATTTGTGTTTATAGCTTTACACTGCTGAGATTTGTCTTCAGGTTCACTAAACTCTCAATAGATCATAGTTTTATCAAACATGAGAATTTGACCTGGAGTCTCAACATTCTGTATTTGGAGGCACTGGTTTAGTTTTTTAATATGTGTCTGTAGCTTCACAGTCTAAAGATCTGTCTGTAGGTTTACAGTATCATCAAAGTTATACAAAGATCCTGACCGAGAGTCTTGATATGCCGGATCCAGCAGCAATAGGTTTTAAGTTATTTGGATCTTGGCTCAGTGGATCTGGTCTGAGTGAGTCCTGATTCTTGTGTGTGTGTTTCAGAGATCGGGATGGGTCTGATGGGATTCGGGCTCTTCTTCCTGCTCTTTGGTGTGTTGTTGTACTTTGATTCAGTGCTGCTTGCTTTTGGAAATGTGAGTAAAACACACACACACACACACACACACACACACACACACACACACACACACACACACACACACACACACACACACACACACACACAATGATCCTGTTTGGATCCTCTGCTCAGTAAGACTATGAAACAGGATCCTCAGAGTCAGACTCTCCCCTGTAGATCTTGTTCCTGAGCGGTCTGATGCTGATCGTGGGCATCAGGAGGACGGCGCACTTCTTCTTCCAGAGACACAAACTCAGAGGCTCGTTCTTCTTCCTGGGGGGCGTGGCCTTGGTGCTCTGCCGCTGGCCAATCGTGGGCATCGTGGTGGAGAGTTACGGCTTCATGCTCCTGTTCAGGTGGGTCACAGGTGAACTCGCTCCATGAAAGAGGTTTTTACTTAACGTAACCTCAGGTCTAAATAAATCTGCCTGTCCTCTGTCAGGTCCTTCTTCCCCATGGCGCTGAGCTTCGTGCTGTCGGCTGTAAACATCCCGTTCCTGAACGCAGTGAGTCCATTCACAAGACTTTAGATCTTTAGATAACAGCTTGACATCTTTAAACATTTACAGCTTCAGATTAAAGAAAACAGGTTTTAGAGTGGACACGTGTCACACCGAGCTGTGGTCTCCGTGTTTCAGATGGTGTCCAGCAGCTCGTCGATGGTCTGAGCGTCTTCGTGAAGATCACCTGTCCTGTGTTTCACTGATGACAGCTCACCTTAACTTATTCTGTGCTCAGTTTTTTTGTACGTTTGAACTTTATCAATAAACAAACTGTGAACAAATTAAACAGAGAAGACTTAATTCCTCAGACTGATCCTCCACTGTGAGGAAAACTTCACGTCAGGGTCTCTGCTGATTGGTCAGATCAGAGGTAGATATAAATATGTGCGATAGATTTGACTCCTTGTTTCCTCATCCCTTCGTCTCTTCATCTCCTCTTCCACTTGTCTCCTTATTCGATCATCTTCTAATCCTTCCAGCATTACCCGATTGTCTCCTCATCACCTCCTCATCCTTGTCGCCGTGCCCTTGTCTCCTCATCTCCTTGTCTCCTTGTCATGGCCTTATCTGTAAAGGGAACCAGATGAAGTTTAGAATTCAGCGGCGTGTGCAGAAACAGACGCTGGAATTCAGATAATACATTTTAAGAGGTGCCAGATGATGCTGGACTTTCCTGTTTTTACCTTCAGGAGACGACATGCGAGCCCGGGCCGGGTGCACCTGATGAACGTCTGAACCGCAGCCCAGCTTACACTTCACTGTGAGAGTGTGTGAGAGTCATCACACCATCACACACACACACACAAACACACACTCCTTTGATCCACTGTCAGCACACACTGTTAATCCTCAGAGCTGTAATGAGGCTGTGACGTGTCATGTGACCTCAGTCTGAGCGGAGCTGACCAGGGGGGTACCGCACAAAACCAGGGTGAGGAAAGAAGCTGGTGAATATTTGTTACCATGGATGAACTCAGCCTCAACAGATGTGAAAATAATAATAATAATAAATCCTATAAACTGAGTTAGAGGAGAAAACACGAATCATTCTGACTTTACTTTTTAACTTCAACAACCTTTCTATTCAGTCATTTGGTCTCATCACCGTCAGGCCCAGTGTTATAGTTACAATATAAATATTATATGACTACTGCTTGATGAATTGTGGTCAGTTTCCTGAATGTGCGATTATTGTTTTTAAGTGATAGGCTATAGAGCCATTTTTTTTTCTGGGTTTAAGTGCTGAATTTAAAATGTTGGAATATAAACTATCCTGTACGGTGCTTTTTACTGTGTATGTACAACATATACACCATGTACTCAAATATCTAGATCCCGTGTCTCTAAATAAACTCTAAACCCCACATAACTTGTCAAAGAAAAAAAAAAGAGAAGGAAAAAAAAACAAAACATTATTTCTGGTTAGTTTTCCAGTTTATTTGAAATAAATGAAATTGATGTTTTGTATGGAGCCAAAACCATGACTTAAATGTCATCGAAAAGCATATCCTGTAACTGAAAAAGAAACATTTGTACAAAGAAAGTGTGTTTAAAAGAAAAATAAATTTTAAAAAAAATATATATAATGGCATCAAAACAGGAAATGACTTCGGTAACATTTTGCTGAAGTTAAAAACAAGGACATGAAATGGTTTCTTTTACTTAAAATGAATACATCTTTGCATCCTAACGTTTCTGAACTGAAATCATATTTTATTTATTTGATGTCACACTTTGATCAGTGACAGTTTATTATTTAAATGCTGGTTCTGTGAGCTTTTCTTCTCAGTTACTAAAATCATTCAGAAGTTCATAGCCAGCAGACAAATCGACCTTTTTGTTAAACGGCTGATCTAAAGGACTAACCCAGACTGCAGAATATTTTATATTTCGCTACCCCCGCTCTCTGGAAAGCTTTACTACTGAACATCCATAATTGTCCTGACCTCCCTACTTTGAAAAAACTAACAAAAACCCACCTTTTTAAAAACGCTTTTGATGTTCGATTGTCTTTGGATACACTTACTTTTTCTGCTCTGCTTCTTTTCATTACTGTTGTGTTACTTTGTGCAGTTTTATATGCTGTTTTATCTAATGTAAAGTGTCTTTGAGTGTCTAGAAAGCGCTATATAAATCAAAATTTTTATTATTATTATTATTATTATTATTATTTTTATTTATGTCCTTGCTCGTTACTAGGTTCCTTTTCTGACCACACAAGTTTGTTCTTAATGAAGGTTGATGGATAAAACAGAGCACAGCATGAGAAAGACTGATTTAATGGATAACACTGATACAGAGAAGATCATTTCTGTGAAATTAATTATAAATAACCTGTGTAACGTGAACGTCTATGGGACACATCACAAAAAAAATGGTAGAACGAAAGATCATTTGACCTGAAGCCGCCGGCTCTGCGTCCATCAACTTACTAATTAAGTAATAATGACAGTTTCGCTGGAGAACAGTTCATTAATTGTACATGTCTGGGCTTTTACTCATTAAATCAGTCTTTGTAAATACAGATTATCTAATTTTCTCAGATTAACCTGTGTAAATTGATATTACCTGTCTCAGACTAAACTTTATAAACACAGATTTACTTTTTCCTTCATTTAACTTTATATACTGTCTCAGATTAAAGTTTATAAACAAATAATCTAATTTTTCAAGATAACACTTCATAAAAAGATTATTTTCCAGATTAAACTTTTTTAAACAAAGACTTTGTGATTTCTTAGATGAAACATAAAAACAAAGAAAATCCTATCTCTCAGATTAAATTTTATAAACACAGATTATCTCATTTCTTAGATGAAACATAAAAAAAAGATCATTTCCTGTCTCAGATTTAAATTAATAAACACGTTATCTAATTTCCCTGATTAAACAATAAAAATAGATAATTTCCTGTATCAGAATAAACCATATAATCAGAGATTATGTAATTTCCTCATATTAAACTGTAATACAGTAATCCTGTCTCAGATTAAACTTTATAAATACAGATGATCAAATTTGTTGGATTAAGATTTACAATTACTGATTATCTTTTTTTTTTTTTTTTCCAGATTAAACCATGTAAACCAAAATTATCCCAGGTCTCAGATTAAACCTAATTAACACAGATTATCTCCAGCCCTGTGAAGGATCTTGTTTGACTGGGGTGATAATCCAGATTATTCTGAGTTTACACTTAAAGCCTCATCTCTACGTTAAGACAAAAAACAGACTCAGCAGAGACAGTCAAAGCTTTTATTTAACACAGTCACTTCATTTTCACTCTCTGTGGAATGGGACAGCAGTGGAGGAGGCTTCCAGAGTGCTAGGGTCAGCAAAGAGTGTCTGAGCTGTTAATCATGTGAAGACGTTACAGAATCATCAGAGGATTGATACAAAAACTACACACTCTTAATGAGAGAAAACATATTCTACAATTCTACAGTTTCATTAAGCGAACGCTTCAGCAGAGCTAACAGAGGAATGATACTTAGACCGACAGTAAGTGTGACACCATCTCTTTAGATGGAACAGGTGGGTCAGGCCCGGGTTCAGGACTGGTCTCTCTTCCCGTATCTCAGACCAAAGGAGTTCAGGTTGTACGAGGTCACATCCTGACGTTTGCCGATGGTTTTCAGGTGGAGGTGATCAGAGATCCTCCATGCTTTCCCTGATGATGCCTCATCATCTGTTCGCCCAACTTCAGAGAGGCTATTCCCAGAATGCTTTGCTGCTGGTGAGGTAAATGAACGCCTGAAATCTTTCAGAGCCTTCAAAATGTCCTGTTCTGGAAACAGAAAATATTCACCTTCATTCAAAGCTTTCACTGCACATGAACACAGAGTGAGATATCATCCATGGTTCACCATGTGACAGTGTACCTATGGTGTGAGTGGGTGTGGCAGAGTAACTCTGGTGTGGATGGATGTGGGTGGGTGTTACAGTGTAACTCTGGTGTGGGTGCGTGTCACAGTGTACTTGTGTTGTGGGTGGGTGTGACAGTGTAACTCTGGTGTGGGTGGGTGTCGCAGAGTAACTCTGGTGTGAGTGGGTGTCGCAGAGTAACTCTGGTGTGGTTGCATGTCACAGTGTAACTCTGGTGTGGGTAGGTGTCACAGTGTACTCGTAGTGTGGGTGGGTGTTACAGTCTACCTGTTGTGTGGGTGAATGTCACAGTGTGACATGTAGTGTGAGTGGGTGTCACAGTGTACTTGTGTTGTGGGTGGGTGTTACAGTGTTACTCTGGTGTGGGTAGGTGTCACAGTGTACTCGTAGTGTGGGTGGGTGTTACAGTCTACCTGTTGTGTGGGTGAATGTCACAGTGTGACATGTAGTGTGGGTGGGTGTCACAGTGTAACTCTGGTGTGGGTGCGTGTCACAGTGTAACTCTTGTGTGGGTGGGTGTCACACTGTAACTGTGGTGTAGGTGGGTGTCACAGTGTCTCTGTGGAGTAGGTGGGTCTCACAGTGTCTCTGTGGTGTAGGTGGGTGTTACAGTGCACCTGTGGTGTGGGTAGGGGTCACAATGTACCCATGATGTGGGTGGGTGTCACAGAATGTTTGTTGCATGGGTGGATGTCACAGTGTAACTGAGGTATGGGTGTATATAATGGTGTACTTGCAGTGAGGTTCGATGTCATATGTGCTTATGGTGTGGGTTGATGTGGGTGGGTGTTACAGTCTACCTGTTGTGTGGGTGAATGTCACAGTGTGACATGTAGTGTGAGTGGGTGTCACAGTGTACATGTTGTGTGTGTGGGTGTGGGTAGGTGTCACAGTGAACCTGTGGTGTGTGTTTATGTCACAGTGTACTCTTATCATAGGTAGGTGTCAAACTGTACCTTTGGTGTAGGTGGATGTCACAGTGTACCTCTAGTGTGGGTGGGTGTCACAGTGTACCTGTAGTGTGGGATTGTGTCACAGTGTACCTGGGTTGTAGGTGGGTGTGGGTGTGTGTCACAGTAGACCAGTGGTGGGGGTGGATGTCACAGTGTACCTGTAGTGTGGGTGGATGTCACAGTGTACCTATAGTGTGGGTGGGTGTCACAGTGTACCTGTGGAGTGGGTGTGAGTGGGTGTCACAGTGTACCTGTTGTTTGGGTGGTTGTGGGTGGTTGTCACAGTGTATCTGTGGTGTAGTTGGGTGTGGGTGGGTGTCACAGTGTACCTGTGGTGTGGGTGGACGTCACAGAGGCGGTGGAGTAGATGTCCGCACACAGAGCCACCATCAACACAGCAGTCATCAGTGTCTTCATTTTTACGGTCTGAGTTCTGGTTTCGCCTGAGGGTGGACAACACAAGTCACACAGATACCACAGTGTGTGTATGTGTGTGTGTGTGTGTGTGTGTGTGTGTGTGTGTGTGTGTGTGTGTGTGTGTGTGAGAGAGAGAGAGAGAGAGTGTAGATCTACCATGACAAACGAGAGAATCTTCCTAATCCATGTCATTACATGTGGGTTGTCAGAAATAACAATTTTTACAGATAAATCTTCTACCAGAAAGTCTATGTTTGAGTTGCTGAAGTGCTGATGTGGAGCCAATCACTAAAAGGAGCCATGCCAACACTTCAGTCATCCCAGTGCAACAGCGCAGTTAGAGCCAGCGTTTCCCAGAATGCTTTTCCTGACATACACACACACACACATGCACACACACACTCAGACTAGTTGCTTGGTTACGACTCTGACCTTTGCTGTGACTCACTTGCAAAGATGAAAAGGGTCAAAAGATGAAAAATTCATCAGAGTCCCTTTATTATCCACACACACACACACACACACACACACACACACACACACACACACACACACACACACACACACACACACACACACTTTCTGTTGATATGAAAAAGTTATTACGTCTATTTACATTTTGAGACATTAGTTCATCTTTCCTTTTTTTCTAACAGACAAAAACACCAAGACCTGGACACACACGAAGATGTTTATGTTTAAGAGGATGGTTCATAACAAACTTAAAACAGTAAACAAACAAAAACAAAGGGAAGTAAACAAATCAACAGTCAAATAAATGAAATAAAATGAAAAACAAAAAACACGAAGGCAAAAAACATCAGTAGACAAAACACAGTTGAAAAATAAATCAATAAACAAAGGTCAACAAACACCAGCTGAGATCTTACTCTATTCATCCCTTAAACAAAAACAATCTTTAACCAAAAAGCAAAGAAGTAAAAAGAATAAATAAAATAAACAATAAAATAAAATATTAAAAAACAACAAATCAAATATCATAAAAGAAAGTTTTAGAAGAACAACAACAAAAACAGGACAACAAAAACAAACTACTGAAAAAGCAAATGTTTAAAAAAAAGTAAATAAACACTAAAAGATAATCTGTCATATTAATTAACAGCAACACCTTTACACACACACACACACACACACACACACCCACACACACACACACACACACACGCACACACACACACACACACACACACACACACACACACACACACACACACACACAGGGAGCATGCAGTGTACCTACCTGTGAGCCCGCTGAGACCTCCTGACCTCCGCCTGGACCGAGCGTTCTTATATAGGGTGACACTTCCTGCGTCATCCCACTGTGGGGTAGTGTGTCTGTGTGTCTGTGTGTGTGTGTGTGTGTGAGTGTGTGGGTGTGTGCGCGCCTGAGTGTGTGTGTGTGTGTTTGTAATAAATGTGAGATGGGCTTTGTGTGCAGACAAAGGCCTGTGCAGGTCACGGAGAAAATAAAACAGGAAATAGAAACTAAAAATATGAACAGCAGCAGTTTATTTTTTATTACTTTGGTTTTATTCCTTATTTCTTTCCCCAGACGCGTTTGGTTGTATAACAATCTTCCCTTAAACCGGAAAGAAACCTCTAATCCGTTTTTAGACCAAAACTTACAAACCTCAGGGTCAGAAACCTGTCATTACACTCGCTCTGCTGCTTTACACGTGGTCTCCCCGGCTACGGACAGAGTCAAACTGTAGGTTATTATAGAAACTGTAAGAACAAAGTTATCAGACTGAATGAAATCAGTTCCTAAGTTTTGTGTGTTTTCCTACTTATTACTGAGGAAGTGAAGACTGAAATGTCCAATTTGTTTTATGTTGGGATGGTGTTCATTCACTGATCATACTTGGACAGATATTCTGACTCTCGGATCTGAATCCTGGTTTTGGAGGTCTCAGGTTTACTCTGTTTGACCATGATATGGTTCTGTTTTCTTTCAGACTGATAGTTTAGACCAGGCTGAAACAAGGTCTGAATTGTTTGTAACAAGTAAAAATACACTGCCTGTCTAAAAATAAAATTCCCATTGATGATGGTTGAGTCTGACGGTTGAGCAAAGCCTTCTCCAACACATCCCAATGATTCTCAAAGGGATTAAAGGTCCCATATTATTCAAAAATCACTTTATTAAGTCTGTTAGTGAAATGTGTGGGTCTTTGTCTTTCCTCCCAGCCCACAAAATGTGATATTTAATGACCAAACCTGTTCTTAGTAGAGCTTGTGAATGTAAAATCCTGACCTAAAACGAGCCGTTTGGATTTTGGGGATTTGCCGACGTCAGCGTTTCCCTTTTTTGACCAATCAGGAGCGAGTCTGACCTGATTGCTCCACCGGAGAGAAATCTCTCCAGCAGCAGGGAGGAGAATGCCAAAGTTGAAGAGCAGTGTTGTCACAGTTACTTTGAAAAAGTAATCCGATTACTGATTACTGATTACGAAAATATATTGATTAAGTTAGATTACAAGTTATTTTATTCGTTACTTTCAGCAGCTGCTGACAACACTTCCAGCTGCATAATTTGGCAAAAATTGCACAAGCAATTAAAATGAATATTAATACGAGTCAATATGTTTTGTTTTAAAGTAACATGCAGACATTGGTAGTTGTAAAATATGTACTTAACAATTAAAAACAAAAATATTCATTTTATACATTTTGAATTTCAAATACAACTGAAAGCTTTTACAGTACCATTTTTGGTACACTAAAGCACTGTTTCAGTTTAATTTTGGATTTAAATAATTTTCTTTTTAAATCCTTTGTTTTAGTCTAGTTTGGTTTCCATTAGTTTCATTTATTGTTAAAGCTGATCCTGTGTTTGTAATACAATAAGCAGTGTGGGCTCACATAATCCTCAGTACCCTGCTCGGGGCACCCCAGTCTAAAAAGTCTGGGCACGCCCCTGCTTGCCACCGGGTGTATTGTTGTAGCCTGTGTTATGTTGCTCTGCTCCTCAGCGGATGGATTTGTGCTAAACTGAGGGTTCGGCTCTGGGAATAGAGGGGGTTAAAGAGAGAGTCACCTTTCCCCGAGGTAAAAGTCAAACAACTTCTCAAGCGTTTATGTCCGCAGTGCACAAATCTCTCTCTGATTGATTCCTAAATGTTTGAGTCAAAGATCTTAAGCAAACTGCAGCACAGAGTGAACACTAGAAAACGCGCATTTCTCCTCTCCCCCTCCCCCTCTGTTTACCTTTGTGTGCTGGCTGCTAACACAAAGTTTTTCACATGCTGAAAACTTGATGAACACGCGAATCGTGTCACTCCTTGAGACACACAAAAAAGCATATAGCTTTTTTTTTTTTACAAGAAAAATCAAAACAAAAATAACGCACAGTGATTTCTGATAAGTAACTTTAATCTGATTACTGGTTTGGGAATTGTAATGCGTTAGATCCCTCGTAACTGAAAAAGGTGGTGAAATCAGAGTAACGCGCTACTTAGTAGTGGGGTATCTTCTCTGGTTGACCAATCAGGTCAGACTTGCTCCTTATTGGTCAAAAAAAGGGAATCGCTGACGTCGGCATATCCTGGAAATTCCAAACAGCTCGTTTTAGGTCAGGATTTTACATTCACAAGCTCTACTAAGTGCAGGTTTTGTCATTGAATATCACATTTTGTGGGCTGGGAGGAAAGACAAAGACCCACAAATTTCACTAAAAGACTTAATAAAGTGATTTTTGCATCATATGGGACCTTAATAATGTGTTGGACAGTTCTTAACCCAGTATTAGTAGTTTCTGTAATCTCCTTAGACGTTTTCTCTGCTTGATGCAGGCCAATGATTTGACCCTTCTCAAACAGACTTTTCCACTTTTCCACTCAACATCTTTTCCACGACCACGAGATGTGTCTTTCCATATGATTGTTCGAGAAATGAGAAGCAGCTCATTGCATCAGTTGGTGTTTAATAACTTGTTACCAGCTGAAAGATAATCGCCCATGCAGTAATTATCCACTAGGAGGCTTGTACCTATTTGCTTAGTTAAATACAGGTGGTGACTTTTTTTGGGCCAGGCAGTGTATCTGCCAATGGGACAAGAGAAATTTGCTAGAAATCTGCTTAAAAGTAACCTTTCTCTTTGTTCCTTTGGTAGATTTTCTTTTAGCTTCTTACAATCAATCCAGACCTCATTTTTGTCTTAGAGTAACTTTAAACAAGACATTTTTTCTGGGCTGGTCAGGTAAATGTGGCTCATATTAAATCCAAAAAGACATTTTTTACTGAAAGTAAACAAAAACACTTGACGAGATTTCAGTTTTTTTGCAGTGTATTCAAAGTGCTTAACAAATTAAGTTGGATTGGACTCGGTCTGTTTTCTCCGTTAATGACTGGATAAGCATACGAGCCCAGGCTAGCATCAGGCTAACAACAGGCTAACACCAGGCTGGTGTCTGTCGGGGCCTCCTCCTCAGCCTCTCTCTGAACATGTCTGACCGTCTTTTATTGGATCTCCATGTTTTGAATGATGGATGCGTCTGCTGTTATTCCATGTGAACTCTTCGAGCTGTATAATATCTCTGAGTGATTCCTTGCAGGCTGTCTGTTATGAATCTGCAGCTGCAGGCTGTCGTCAGGAAAAACAAGCACACATGTTTGAAATCTCTGAACTTTTTCTGTGGAGGAGGTATTTAATAAAAGACTACTTAGCCAAACGGAACCTCTTAGAGGAGGAAACTGGATCCAGACAGGACGAGCCAAAGAGCCAAACCCAGGACCCCGACAACCACACAGACCGAGGCGGCTGGAACTACGCTAGTCCAAACTGTAATCGACGTAAGCCTGGATGATGCTAGGCTAGGCTTTAACCTGTGTTGGCTGAGCTTACACAAAGCTGCCTTCAGGTACAAATAGTGATAGACTAAGCTAAGCTAAGCTAAGCTACATTCTGATCTATGTCCACAACACGTAAACCATTCAGAATGTTCGTATCACTGCTTGTGGCAGAAATGCTGTTTGGTTGGATGTTTTCCGTCTGTGCCACTGAACCAGAGAAGTTACAGATGATTCTGCGATGAAATATTCACCATCCAAAAAGCCTTTATTAGGAGAAAGCAGTTTGTATTTACACCCTCATATTTTCTCATCACAGCAGCTTCAGTGTTCATCGTTCAGTCCTCCTGTCCATCCACAGATCTTCATCCAAAAGTCCCCTGTCCTCTTCCTCACAGAGCCATCGGCGCAGACCCGGAGAGTGAACAAAAACAGTTCATGTTTCAGATCCACATCAGGACGAGCGGATGTCAGAGAACAGGACCGGCGGCACCGACAGGACAGTCTGAGGAGGACACACAGACAGGTGTTTGTCAGTACCTTTGTTTCTGTTGGTACCTGTAGTTGTTGTTTAGCTAACTCTCATCTCTTGGCTCATGCGGCCCTTTTCTATAAGTTGTTGTTCTGATGGTTCTGTTGGTACCTGTGGTGCTAGTTCCAGTTGAGGACTCTGGGTCATCCTCATCTGCGTACTCTTCCTGACAGTCCCAGTCCACAGGGCCAGGGCTCTCCATCATCAGACTCATGTACATCTGGATTACAGCCCAGGCCTTCTTCAGAGCTTCTTTGGGAGAACTTTGCTCGATCCTTAAGAATCGGGTCGGGTTGTCCTGAAACAAAAAGCAGAAAGCTATATCAGCTGAGCAATGTCACCGGAAAACATGAAATAAAACAAGACAAGACAATGTAGATGTGACACAATTGGCTCTAATTTCGTGGTGCAGCGCAAGGGGTGCAAGCCTGGCGCACCCCGCGCAGTGTTAATTTTGGCGGTGCGCTTCCAATTTGACAATTTGGTAGACCCCCTGGCGCAGAGATGGGTGTGATGGGCGCGCCAGGGGGAGGTGTCAGCAGATTCATGTTGGTGCAGTGACAATTTCCTGCCAAAAACAGCGCAGAAAGTGCTCTGAAAGCTCGCCAGCTCCAACCTGGTCTATCCTCGGCGCAAAGCGGAGTGCACCCTCCGCAGCTGTAATTTGGTGACAGGCTCACATGTGCACTCACGTCATCAAAGCCTCAGAGGCAGGTTTCCAGAGTGTCAGGCACATTTTAATGCAATAAACAATCACAGTAATCACTATTTAATGTAACCGTCTGAACCAACATATACATTTGTATCTATATTAACTGTCCCGTCACATCTGATGTCAGATTAAAGCCGTTTGTCATAATGGAAAGTTAACCTGACGGCAGCTGGAAGTTTGATGCACATCTTACAATTAAACAATAAACAGCCTTAACATCTGATACTGAGTATATATCTGGTTCTCTCATTTCATTTCATTCAAAGAAAAGAGGGAGAGAAAAGAAGAAGAAAAAAGAGAAAATAAATGTTTGTCACTCAGGATTTACCCGTGATTTCCCATATTTCTCTGTTTTAGTCTTTATTTTTAACCTGATCTAAAAAGATGGA
>NW_027437179.1:41639799-41747299 GCF_033239565.1 Halichoeres trimaculatus | reverse complement strand
TCATACAAACCTGATAGACCAGACTTTAGATTCATAAACCCACCAGAAACAGATGTATGTCACAGAAATCATGTGTGTGTAACCTCCTCCCTCCTCCCTCCTCAGGCTCATTTGGAGTCTGACCAGCAGGAGGAGTCACATCAGGACACATCCCGTCCTCTCAAACGTTCCTCGTTTGTCTAAAGGAGGATCTGTGAGCTGTTGGCGCTCTGAGGAGGATGATTCTTGACGATCGGAGCTGTAAGAAGTGTGGCAACATCTCCACCGCTGTGATTTCCACCGGACAGACTGGAAACCACAGGCATGTGTTTGCCAGCCCAAAGTGAACCGGGACCGCAGATTTACGACCCAAGGTCAGCTGACACCAGAAACAATGTGGAGTCACTAAAGTTCAGCAGCTTCGCCCTCTGTTTACTCTGATCCAGCAGAGAGGCCCCGCCCCCTGAGACCTTTCTGATCTAATGATGAAAACAGCCACTGCCCTCAGCTGTGATAAAACACACTCAAACTGAACTGATCAGACACTTTCTCCTCCTGTCTCTGAAGCTGTTCTCTGGTTTCAGTCTGTCCTGAAATGATCTGCTCCTCCTGCTCCTCCAGCTCCTCCTGGTAACCTGAGAGGAGCGCTGGAGCGTCTGATTGTTTGCAGTGAGGAGAACCTGCTGCGCTCTCACAGCGTCTCCTCCTGACTGGACGGACAGGATGTCAGAGAGCTGAAAGGACACAGCCGGACTCAGAGTTCTCACACATTCAGGTCTCCCTGATCCAGACCCTGAGTCTCTGAGAAAGTCTGCAGGAGACAGGAGACAGGAAACAGGAGACAGGAAACAGGAGACAGGCTGTGAATCTACACTTCAGATCTGACAGTTTCCAAACACTCGCAACACACAGCGGCTGATTCACACACAGGAACACTGTCTGTCTGTCTGTCTGTCTGTAAGCCTGTATGCTTGTCTATCAGTCTGTCCATTTGTCTGTCTGCCTGTCTCTTTGTCTGACTGTACATCTGTCTGCTTGTCTGTCTGTCTGTCTGTCTGTCTGTCAGCCTCTGTCTCTCTGCCTGTCTCTCTGCCTGTCTCTCTGTCTAACTGCCCGTCTCTCTGCCTGTCTCTCTGCCTGTCTCTCTGTCTGACTGTCCCTCTGTCCCTCTGTCTCCCTGTCTGCCTGTCTGACTGTCCCTCTGTCTCTCTGTCTGACTGTCCCTCTGCCCCTCTGTCTGTCTGTCTGTCTGTCTGTCAGCCTGTCTGTCAGTCTCAGTCAGGAAATGAAGTGCAGATGAAGCAGAGGATGAGGATGATGATGAAGAGTGAGCTGAGCAGAGTTTGGGGGAATGAAATGAGGAGCAGTCAGAGATGATTCAGAGATAAGGCTGCAGAGAGTGAGTGGCAGCTTCAGCCTCAGATGATATTAAACTCTGACAGAGCTGTGAGGAGCCAGCACAAACAAAAGATAGCATCAGAGAGAGCTCCCCAACTTATGGTAAGTCCTCGGAGCGATAAAGAGAAAAACGATCTGAAGGACGGATGAAGACGGATCATCCCTTCATACTTTACATCTTTAAAACCTCTTCCAGGGTCACCGCAAACACAGAGACTTTGGAGGCTGTCCATGGAGCAGCTGATCAAAGTTTGCAGAACTATCTATCTATCTATCTATCTATCTATCTCTCTATCTATCTATCTATCTATCTATCTATCTATCTATCTATCTATCTATCTATCTATCTATCTATCTATCTATCTATCTATCTCTCTATCTATCTATCTATCTATCTATCTATCTATCTATCTATCTATCTATCTATCTATCTATCTATCTACATATATATCTTTAAAATACTCCTTGAACATCATCTTCACCTGGCAGACAGGACTGTGTTTGAGATTACATCATCACAGGGGACAAGTTTCCCAAAGGCAGCTTGGTGACCAGCTGCAGACTGACCAGCTGCAGACTGACCAGCTGCAGACTGACCAGCTGCAGACTGTCCAGATGTAGACAGACCAACAGCACACGGACCAGCTGGAGACAGAACAGCTGCACAACAACACTTTGTCCTTTTTGGAAATTTGGTCCAGTTCCTAATGATTTGGCTCAGACTGAGAGAAAATAAAAGACACAGACAAAAAGCTTTGCATTGCGGCAGCAGCTTCACCGATCAGCTCCAGACATGCTCAGAGTGAACCTGCTGTGATCTGGTTCTGAACCGGCTCTGAACCTGCTCTGATCCAGAGTCTTACCTTGGCTGCTAGTCCTGTCCTGTGTGTGTTCATCAGGCTGAGCTCGACAAGCCAGGGGGAACTGGGTCCAGTACCAGCAACATTGGTTCTGCGTGAAGGTCCAGGACTGAGGGGAGATGGTTAAATCCAGCAGAATGAGACAGTGGAGGCTCCGTCAGTCAGTGGAGGCTCCGTCAGACTGAGTGTCCAGCTGAGACCTAATCCTGCTGCATTCAGAACTCCAGCCCTTCACAGGGCCACTGGACGAGGGGGGAGGTTTATGGTTCCGCCTCAAAACAAAGGAGGAGAAAAGAGGAGAAAGGAGGAGAAAGGAGAGGACAGGGAGGGGGTACGGAAAAGAAAAGTACAATGAGCAGAGGACAGGAACAGAGAAAAGGTAAGGAGGGCGGGAAACATGTGAGGGTGGTAGGAAGGACAGGGAGGAAAGGAGGAAACGGTGGGAGGAGGTCGGGCAGCAGAGAAACAGCAAAATATAGACTTCACTACTCTCTAAACATTTACATTATACTTATCTATACACTAACATACTAATCTACACTTTATACACTTACATTATACCAATCTATACTCTATACATTCATAGCATCATCTACACTTCACTACACTTTTGACAATAACGTCATACTATTCTACACTCTAAAAAATAAACATTATACTAAGCTATACTCTAAACATAAACATTAAACTGATATTTACTCTAAACATTACCATTATACTAATCTACACTCTATACATTACCATTAAACTAATCTATACTCTACACATTAACATGATACTAATCAACACTCTATAGATTAACATTATACTAATCAACACTCTATACATTAACTTTATACTAATCACTACTCTATACATTAACATTATACTTATCTTTACTCTATACATTAACATTATACTGATCTACACCCTATACATTACCATTATACTAATATACACTCTATACATTAACATTATACTAATCTATTCTGTATACATAAACATTTTACTAATCAACACTCTATACATTACCTTTATACTAATCTACACTCTATACATTAACGTTATACTAATCTCTACTCTATACATTAACATAATACTAATATATACTGTATACATTAACATTTTACTAATCAATACTCTATACATGTCACTTTACTAATCTTTACTCAAAACTAAAACATTATAATATTCTTTGCTCTTTACATTAACATAATACTAATCTACATTCTAAACATTAACAATATATTTATCTATACTGTATACATTAACAGCGTCATCAACACTTTAATACACTCTATGCAATTACATTATACTAATCTATACTCTATATATTAATATTGTACTAATCTATACACTATACTCTAACATTATCTACACTGCACTCTATACATTAACATAACACATTTCTATACACTATGCACTTGCTACATTATCTTCACTTTACTGCACTCTGTACAATAACATTAAACTAATCTATACTCTATACTTTTTAAACATGATCTACACATTACTACACTTTTTACATTAACATTATACTTTTCTCACTCCATCTTTGACATTATCGACATTTTACAACATATTTTACTTAAATATTACTTTTGCATATACCATACATTTGCTTCATTATCTACACTTGACTACAGTCTATACATTATGCCTTTCTTATACATTTCTATGCTCTATCATTTGCTACATTATCTTCACTTTACTACACTCCATATATTAACGTTATTATTTTCTATACACTTTAAATTTACATTATCTACACTTTACTACACTTTTTGCTTAAACATTACTCTTTTCTTTACTCTTGGCATTTACATTAACTACACTTTACTATACCATATATATTAACTTCATACTTTTTTATTCTCTTTACTTTTACAACATTATCTACACTTTACTGCACTGTATACCAGTGTAGTGTGTAAACGAGTAAAAATGAGCTCATATTTTTATAAATGTTGACCTGAACTGCTCAGTTTTTTGATTCATGAACAGGAATGTGAGTGAAGTTCACTCCTGGGGCAGTGAGCGTCAGCTCCTGATGTGAGAGACGCCAAAAGCTGCCGAGAGATGAGGGGAGTTGCCAACAGGTGGCGGGAGGGGCCTAGCACCATGATCTTTGGCAACAGATCTCATCCCCCTCATACCCCTTTTCCACCAGTGCTTGTTTGGTGCTGGGACCAAAGAGCCAAGTCGGGTCATGTTATTGTAGCACTGTATTAGTTTGGTGGGAGGTGGCGTTGACTGTGGACGCATGGGACGGGGGATGGCTACAAAGTTGGAGCTGAAGCGCTTAAAACTAGCCAGAAATTTGTTTTACAACACTTGTTTCTGACTGCAAGACGGAGTGTGCTTTCCTCTCTCTTGCTGTGTGTTAGTGTGTTCCTGTGTCTTTGAGCTGAGTGGATCTCGGTCGTGTGCAATACAGAGCAGGGGAGAAATGTGAACACATTAACATGAGGCAAAGTGACCCCTTTATGTAAATAAGCTCAATAACATGAGGTTGTTTAGTCTGTTCAATGAAATAAGAATGTAATGACCTGATCTATTGAGAGGAAAGACATTAGTGCTTTAACTTTGCCTCCATTACAAAGACTGAATGAGGAAACTAACAAAACAATGGACGACTCACCCAGCAGCTTTCCTTTAAAGAATGACCTTTTTAACTGCTGGTCGTTAGTCACTGTGGCCCTCCCCCCGGCCCCCCATGTAGTCAGTGCTGAGCTCTGGCCTTAGACTGTATATAGAGTGGACAGCGTGGCTCCGCCTTTTACCATTGTACGGTTCTGAAGCCAAAATTCCTCCGTCACAGGTGCCGCCATTGTAGCAGTTGTGCAGCCAGAGTCTGCGCAGTAGAGACTGTGAGGGATTCTGGGAGAATTTGAGTGGAGAAGGTTTTTTTTTTTTCGAGTCTAATCACTTCTTGACTCTACCTCCAGACACATTTTACAATCCCCGAAAAAAATACACAAGAACATCAGCTGTCAATCATCGTTAAACGTGATGTAAAACCTTGTTTTTAACCTCGTATAACTAATGAAAACGAAACTTTTTAGAAAAAAAGAGGACTTTGATACAAGGCAGCCAAATGATATCTTCAAATCACCACAACAATCAGACATGAGAAACATTTCTACCAGGTGTATTTATTTTTTAAAGTTTGACCACAGCCCATCTGGAATGACTGGAGAGCCAGATTTTTTGACCCATACTGCAGCCAGCCACCAGGGGGAGCAGTTTTTGTGGCGACCTCATTTCGAGCCAAGCTGGGTCTGGCCCAGCAAAGAGTTGACGCTTGCTTAGTACCACTTTTGAGCACTTGGAGCCAGTTCTTCTTCTGTGGGGCTTTAACAGCAAATAGGGATTCTTAAGTGTGAACTGGTACAACACAGCTCCATACGTTTATGACATTATCTACACTTTACTGCAATCTACACATTGACAGTATACTTTTCTATACTCTTTACATTTAATACTACACTCTATGAATGTCTAACATATTTATATTTCTTAGGCATTAAAGGTCCCATTTTATGAAAAATTCACTTTATTAAGTCTTTTAGTGAAATTTGTGGGTCTTTGTCTTTCCTCCCAGCCCACAACATGTGATATTTAATGACCAAACCTGTTCTTAGTAGAGCTTGTGAATGTAAAATCCTGACCTAAAATGAGCTGTTTGGATTTCGGGGATTTGCTGACGTCAGCGATTCCCTTTTTGACCAATCAGGAGCAAGTCTGACCTGATTGGTCCACCGGAGCAGATACCCCCTCACTGCTCTATTTTTGGCTGTAAACAGCCACATAGTTCCATGCTCAAGCTTCCCATCTCAGAAGAAGACAGACTAAGTGTCTAGAGTTCATTTATCAGGAAATGTTCCAGCTACACTCAGTAAAACTGAGCATGTGTGTGCTAGTCCCTTCACGGCCGACTGCTTTTCCAACTTTGGACAGTCCAACAGAGGGCTAGCCAATAGACTGGTCCTGAATCCAGGCGCATTACCAACCATCCTCCAACAAACCTGGGACCCTGGAGATGTGAGTATTTTAAATGCTGTGTGCTGTGGAGCAGATGGAAGAGCTTTTCCTCAGTGTCCCCCCTGTCTCTGTGTTAGCTTCAGGATGCTAACTTTAGCTGCAGTTAGCCTGTTGTTTTAGCCTGTAATGTTACGGTAAACCAGCTTCTCTGTTTTCTAAACATTGTGCACTCAGAGCTCGTGGCGCTGCTCTCAGTGACGTGGAAGAGCGGGGCGGTATCAGCGGTGGCTCATTTACATATGAAGGCCACGCCCACTAAATCAGAGCGTTCTGAACAGAGGGGCTATGAGAGCCTGGAAACAATGCTGCTGTGCTTGATTTATTGGCTTTTTGGACCAAAACATGTTACTACCATTTCATGAAGACATCAATGATCCAGATTAAACTGCAGAATATGGGAGCTTTAAAAAACAGTGTTATATAAGAACAGCTAGCGATTCCAATGAGAAACTAACTTCACTCATTAAAAACACAACAGACTTTTTTTTCTGCATCAGTTTACTCAATGGAAAAGGACAATCCTCTATGTGTGTGTGTGTGTGTGTGTGTGTGTGTGTGTGTGGACAGCTGAGTACATTTTGAGGGCATTGACACCCCCCACCCCTGATTCTAATAATGAAGCTTTGTCCTCGGCCGGTCAGACAGACTGAGCACAGAAACACAGAGAGACCAGCAACACTTTCAAGACCACAGGAACCACGGGCCCCATCAGAACCACAGGATCCAGCAGAACAGGATCAGTCAGGAGAGTCGGGCTCTGGCACTCTTTGTGGATCAGAATCAGTAAGTTTTGGTACTTTAAGTTTTTTTCTGGATCTCAGGTGAGGCTCAGGTTTCCTCTGAGCTCTGACTCTTTAAAGACTCTTCAGCTGATCATATGATCATATATGTCACAGTATACCTGCAACCACTGCTTATACCTCATGCAGGGGTCATAAAGTTTATTTTCAGGTGTGTGTGTGTGTGTGTGTGTGTGTGTGTGTGTGTGTGTGTGTGTGTGTGTGTATGAAAGAGAGTGTGTAAGTGTGTGTGTTTCTTTCAGCAGCAGCATTAATCTCTGATGGAATTCTTAATCTGACTGAAAAATAGAGCGACTCTGTTTCCCAGAGTTTAATCAGCCTCAAAGAGGAGCTGGGCCTTAATCAGAGAGTTTTCATACCTGACAGCATGTGTGTATATACTTAAGGTTATATATCAGTAGACATAAACTGCAGACTGTGTGTATGTATCAGATTATCATGGATTAAACTGTTTGGTTTGAGCAGGTAACGTTAGTCTCTATTCTGGATTATTTAGATCCTTTTTGTGTGTTTTTAATGTGCTTTAATGTTTTTATGCTAGCTGTAACTGAACTACAATATCAGCTGCAATCTGACTCTGTGTGTATGTGTGTGTGTGTGTGTTCTCATTTATAAACAAATAGCACGGTTGTGTGATCAACACACACACACTCTCTTGTTAGGTTCAAAGCAAACATTCCTCCAAACATCTGAACAAACTGACAACAATCCAATCACACTCACACACCCACACACAGAAAGAGACACACACAGCGCCTGGCTGACTTTCTGAGCCCTTAACACACCTTTTTTTGTCAGTTAGCATGTTAGCAGACAGCTTTAATCTGCCAGAATCTTGCTGTGTTGTGTAAGGGTACCATATTAATGTTTTTTAATTCATATTTCTTTCAGTTTTGTGGATCAAATGTTTTGGCTAGAGGAGTGTATTGGTAGAATTTTCAATTTGTCTTGACAAGTAATAATTGTTGTGTGAAGTGTCAAAGTGCCGTCTCAATCCAAGTTACACCATTCTTTGCAGACTCACACACTCAGTCACTTCCCAGGTGATGTTGGTTCAGCCCATGAAGGCCCAGGGTTTAGGGGGGCATTGGGATTCAACCATAGTATCCAGCAGGGATGGCAAGTAACAAAGTACAAATACATCGCTACTGTACTTAAGTAGAGTTTCAGGTACTATGTACTTTTAGAAGTATTTATTTCTTTGACGACTTTTTACCATAGACTGTATAAAACATGGACGTAGTCTCGCTACGTCTGTTTATGAAACAGAAAATGAAGCAGATCAGCTATAGCGGCCATATTGGTAGTGGCAAGGGCTTCGCCTACAGCCATAGGGCACCTGTCAATCACGTGACCCTCAGCTGTGCCTCTGATTGGGGGAGCTCACGATCTAAATATCATCTGAACGGCCGAGTTAGAAAATAATTCACCCCCGTACAGTGGGAGCTGGTAGTAAAGTTAGCGACTCAGACAGGAGACGTTTTTTGAACCAGGCTGTAAATAGGTTAATTTCTGCTGTGAAAACGGCTTTTTTGGCTTGGTTTGTTTGTGACTTCCGCTACTTCTGGAGCCAGCCTCAAGTGAACACTCAAGAAACAGCAGATTTTAGCACTTCCGCATTGTTTCATATTCTCAGACCTGAGGTTGCCGCTTGCTTTTTGCTTTTACTCAGCTAAATTTCAACATAAATATTGGTACTTTCTACTCCTTACATTTCCCAAAAAGGCTTGTAACTTTATATTTAAAGCCTGGGCCTATACAAGTTTGTTTTTTTTTGGCACCACAATTTCAGTGTTGGAGCAGGTCTGCCACACCGCCCACACACGTTACACCACTAACGCTGGAGCAGCTGCAACAAACTGACGACGCTGAGGGTCCCACACAGTCACAGGAGCAGCTTCCACGGCCTTATTTGAAAGAGCTTTTTGAGTTTGTTGGTGCTAAAAACAACTCCTGATGTATGCGTTGCATCTTGTGCAAAACAAAACTCCAGGAAGTGGCGTTCAAGAGCAGCCCATCAAGTACATGAGGACACCAGGCGGGTAATGTTTGTTCAAACGATAACATTGCTAAAGTAGATTCCATATAAATTATCCTGCGTTTACCGTCAGTGAATCATGCCATAGGAGTACTCTACTTTAAAAAGTACTTTTGAGTACATTTCAGAGCCTGTACTTTTTACTTTTACGTAAAGTTATTTTCTCACAAAGGTATTTTACTTATCCTCAAGTAAGAGATCCAGGTACTTTTGCCATCTCTGGTATCCAGTTTAAAACAGTGATGCACGGATAACATCTCAATGCACAGAGACTGCATGACGCAATGCACTTCATTTCCGCTTCTTCCTGTACCCATAGCAACACCAGCAACAACAACAACAGCAGCAAGATTAACATTCCTTCCCAGGTGAATCAGCACTTTCCTTACTGTCAGCAGGTGGTCTCCATGTCCAACTCAAGAAGGTCTTCACAGTCCCTGAGGGGAGTCCTGGTTCTAATTCTGGACCTTGTCCTGGTCCTGCTGGGTGCCCTGCCCACCTCATCGGCCCCCCCAGGAGAACCTGATGCAGACGTGTTTGACCTGGAGAACTACGACCTGACCAATGAGATGGACTGGGAGAACCTGGATGCCAACATCTATGGGGACAGCTATGACTATGAAGACCTGGACCAGGAGGTGTGTGTGTGTGTGTATGTGTGTGTGTGTGTTTGTATGTGTGTGTTTGTGTGTGTGCACTTGTCGATGGATAAGGTTGTAAAAGCTTGGCTCACCTCAGTTCCTGCAGCTGGTTTCTCTTTGTGATGTTGTTTCTTCTGGACCATTTAAAGAGGTTTTCCCTGCTAAAGGGGCAGTCAGATCTGACCGTCATTTACCTGTCTGTCTTTGAACATGCAGTGGTGCAGCATCTACTCCAGAAACCTGGTCTTGATCAGAGCCAGTTTAAGGCCCAAAATCATCCTGGAGGTCTTTCAGTCCTCACTCTCAGTCAGCTTTAGACCATCCACATGTTGCAGGGTATCCAAAAAAACGCGGATAATCTGCATACGCTTACGCTTGCTTGCTAATTGCTTAAAGATACTATGAGGAAGATCTGTTTTAATTGGACTGCTTCGCCACCTCCTGGCCTGGAGTCTCATGCACACTGAGGTATATTACTTTTAGTGAGGTGTTTGTTTTGGAATTAAATGGAGATCATATTTCATCAAATTTTCTTTGTTGAAGACAACTTTTTACTGGACACAACGCGCTGAGGTAAGGTATTTATCTGTACAGTTACGCAGCTCTACGGTTTGAAGGCTATATGTAGTGCTATCGGCAGCCCAGTGCTCTGACGTATCTGTATGCTAACGTGACAACAAGTAAACACTGTCAGTTTGTATGTATGGTTATGCTCCAGTGTCCACTATCAGTACAAAATTAATCACAGAAATTGTTGTCAGAAGAGAGAAACACAGATATCTCTTCTCTCTGCTAAACTTCGTCAGGTGGCGTGGTGTTGTCATGGAAACTTAGGTAACATTAGAAGCTAAGAAGTAGCATTTGAATATAACCTATTGGTGCAGATAATCTCATTTTAAAGCGTGGATTACGATCAGGCAGATATCTAGAAGGAAGACTTTTTAAAGATCATGTAGAAACTCCTCACAGGGACTATAAAGCCGACAGTCTCAAACTTGAGTTTTAAGGCAGACAGTAAATTAAACTGGATCAGCAGATGTGTTCAGTCGTGAAGTCCAGTTTTTTCCAGGTCAGGCAGCTGGCAGAGGTGAAGCTTCCCTTAGACGACGGCACTTTGAAAACAGTAATCCATGCTTTTATCACATCTCAGCTTTATTGCTGTAATGGACTCAGTCAGTCCTCCCTCGCACGTCTCCAGTTGGTGCCAAACAGAGCCGCTCGCTTTTTAACTAGAGAAGGTAAGAAGGAGCACGTTACTCTCATCATGGCCTTAATCTGCCTGCGTACCTTAGAGTCCATTTTAAGATTATTTTATGTGTTTTTTTTTAACTGACTGGCCCTACATGGTGTCTAAGTCATTAAATGAGCCTTCTATTCAAGTCAGACAAACCTCCTCACTGTCCGTTTTTGAAACTTGCCTTTAAAACCATTTTAATCCTTGGCTTTAATCCAGCATTAGACTGTGCCCCTGATTCAGGCTTTTTTTTAATTTTTATTTTTATTTGTCTTATTTTATCTTATAATCTTATTTTATTTTAATTTATCTTATAATTTTATATTATTTTATTCTATAATTTCATTTTATTGTATTTTATCGTATAATCTTATTTTATTTTGATTTATCTTATAATTTTATATTATTTTATTTTATAATTTCATTTTATTTTATTTTATCTTATAATTTTGTTTTATTTTAATTTATCTTATAATTTTATATTATTTTATTTTAATATTTCATTTTATTTTATTTTATTTCATCCCATGATCTTATTTTATTTTAAGTTATCTTATAATTTTGTCCTATTCTATTTTATGGTATCATTTTATTTTATTTTATCTAATAATTTTATTATATTCTATTTTTCTTATTATTTTATTTTATTTTTTTAAATATGTATAGTTAATGCTTTTTTTTTTTACTTATTTTTTTTTTTTTAACCATTGTTTTTTTATGGCAGCATTATTTTCTATATTTATGTACTGGTACTTTGTTTGTTTGAGCTGTGGTTGTTTTTAAAGTGCTTTATAAATGAAGATGAGTTGAGATGAGAATTTTTTGGAGACACAAAAGGACCTGAAAATATATCCTGTATAGAAACTGAAAACAGAAGGACTCTTTATGACTGAACTTCAAGGACGTTTCTCAGTCACAGCTCCAGCTAACGTTATCATGTACAGAGAGCAGGACGGACACATTGACAGCAAACCCAAGTTAAATAAAGATAAATAATTATTTTAAAGTTTCTTCTTCACGTCTAAATCAAAGTCTGTCTCTTCTCTGGACAGGTTGAGGTGGGCTCCATAGCTCCAGACTCCGCCCCCTCTCTGCCTCAGTCCACACCTGAGCAGCAGGAGGAGCTGACTCCACCCACCCAGCCCCACCTCCCCACCCACCCTCCGTCCCCTGCCACTCTGGACTTTAAGGGGCCGGGTCTGTTTGGACCTGAGACTGGTTTGGGTACGTCACAGTGTTGATTGTGTACATGCATCATGTTTCTGTCCATCAGCACTGAAGCTCCACTTCCTGTCCACCTGCAGGTATGCCCACCTGTCTGTTGTGTGTGTGTATCAGTGGGAGTGTGTACTGTGATGATACTGGTCTGGACCAGATCCCTCCGCTCCCTAAGGACACGACGCGTTTCTATGGACGCTTCAACAGGGTCCGACACGTGAAGAACACGGACTTCATGAACCTAAGTTAGAAACCAGTCACCTGTTCTCACCTGTTCTCACTTGTTTTTCACCTGTACAGAGCCATTAATATAATCACACCCATTAACCTCTAACTAATGTGAGACTCAGTGAGCACACCTGTGGGACCTGTCAGGTGGATCTGAACACCTGATGTGTGTGTGTTTGTATTTTCAGAGCGTTTGCAGTCCATCGACCTGACAGGTAACCAGATCTCAGGGATGGACGAGGACGTGTTTGCATCTCTGTCTCACCTGCAGGACTTGGTGTTACCTGACAACCACCTGCAGATGTTACCCGAGCTGCCGCGCTCTTTGAGACTCATCGACGTGAGGAACAACCGTCTGGGCAGCCGGGGACTGCACGCGGAGGGTTTCAAGGTAAAGAGCCAGCTGACAGGTTTCACCGCACACACACACTAACATGTCATGGACTGAGCATGCTCACTTTGAAACAACCATATATATAATTATACATTTTATATAATTTATATATCCTAAGTCTATCAAAACTCAAAACATTACATGGTGTTGTGGCAGTAAAGAAATACAGTAAATGTGTGATTAACTAACTTTGGTTGTTGTTGTCCAGCTGCAGAGCGCCCTCTGGTGGACACTCTCGTGTATCAAACACAAAGTGTGTTTTCTTTGCAGGACATGAGTCATCTGGAGTTCCTCTACCTGTCCAACAACCACCTGGATTATATCCCCAGCCCACTGCCTCTGAGCCTCAGGGTGTTACACCTGCAGGTATACACACACACACACACACACACACACACACACACACACACACACACACACACACACACACACACACACACACACACACACACACACACACACACACACACAGAACCTTTATTTTGTAGGAGCTAGAACGATGACTTTGATGTTTGGGAATAAAAATAATATTTTTTATAAAAAAACTGAAAAAAGAAAAATTGGCATTGAGTAATGTTTTTTTTTCTTTTTCTTTTTAAATTATAAAGGCATCAACTTGTGGATGCAAACACTTCAGGGTCTCATAAGTCCTGTGGGGGCCCAGTGCTGTGCTATTCACCAACAATTTACAAATAATATGCAAATTACCTCCTCCTAGCCCCTCCCCTCCAACCACCCTCCTGACACCAAAAAAGTGACAGGAAGTTGAAACTGAAAAATGAAAGGAGGAGAAAAAAAAAGTGAGATCAGAAAGGAAAAAAAAATGTCAGACCAGAGGAGAAAAATCACTTCAATCATAGACTGTCAGTGATAAAACAATATCAAATAAAAAAATATGATTTATGTAAAAAAAAAAAAAAAGTAAAAATGTAAAAAAAAAATAAATATATATATATATATATATATATATATATATATATATATATATATATATATATATATATTTTTTTTTTTTAAAACATTTCATGTCCATGTTTTTTAACTTCAGGAAACTTTATCAATGCCTATTTGTGTTTTGATGTCATTATCAATTTTTTGATAAGACACATTTTTTAATACCAATGTTTCTTTTTGTAAAATAAGGATATGAATGAATTAATTAAAGTTTTTTTTCCTTCCTTTTTTTCCAGTGCAGAATATAAATTATTTGCAATTACTTTTCTTTAAATAAATAAATAAGTTATTAGGTAGATAAATAATAATAATAAAAGAAAAAAATAAATAAATAAAAAATGAATAAATAAACAAACAAATAAATTTTTCCCACAAAAAAAGGAAAAAAAATGGCAAATTTACTCTTTGTTATTTTTTTTAAATTCCCTTTTTTTATCCAGTCTTTTGCCTTTTTTAATTCTTTTTTTTTTTAAACTCATTTTACCTTTTTCAAAGGCACAAAACCCCTTAGATTATATATTTTTTCTTTATTCTTTCTTAATTAAAAAAAATGTAATTTAATGGGTTTTATGAAAATAATAATTCAGTTGGGGAGACTTTTATTCTTTTTTAAATTTACAACATCAAAAAATTTTAATGTGCGAGACTGTTTGTCATTTATTTGTGGTTTTATAATAGGAAGCTTGTTTTTTAGTCTAATAACTCTTTTCTAGAATTTAATTATAGGATCTATATATGTTATTTATGAATTCCCCTAAAATGTATTCCCTGTACAACATATTGCTTGTTTTATAAATAATAATAAATAATAAAAATACCAACAGAGTTTAGTTTTTAGTTTAGATTTATATGTGGCTTCCAACCAAATTTATGACATCTTTTTCATTGCTAATTTTGATTTCAAATATCAAACATTAAACTCATTATTTTGGCTCTGTAAGTTTGTAGGAGCCATGGCGGAAGCTTTAAACACACTTCAGGGTAATCTTCATGAAGTCATGAGTAAACGAGTAAACGCTGAACCTTCATCAGTTTCTCCGTCACAGATCGTGTTTTTCCGTTTCCCCTCCAGAACAATAACGTCCAGTCTCTGCACGAGGACACCTTCTGTAACCGACTGGACAGAAACTTCATCCGCAGAAACCTGGAGGACATCCGCCTGGACGGAAACCCGCTGGACATCAACCTGTTCGCCTCCTCATACACCTGTCTGCCCCGTCTACCTGTGGGGAGGCACTGACACCTGACAGAGTCATTATAATCAGCTCTTTAATGAGATGATCTCTGTTAGCCCTGACCGTTAAAGGTGAGAGGATGAATGGTTAAAGAAGTGATAACACTGTCAGCAGTAATGAACACTGGGAACACCTTCACCTGTGAAACGTCTGTTTCCTCAGGGAGGGAAACTCTCAGTGTGAAGCATGTTGAATCTACAGAGTCTACAGAATCTTTAATTTACACTAAATCTGATGTTTTCCCTCCGTCACCCTGCCAACAAACGTCTGTAAGTGCTGTAAATGTTTCTGCACATTAAATCATTTACTGAAGTGAGTCTGTCTAAACTCTTAATCATCATTTCCACTCAAACTGAGCCTCACTCACTTTCTATTGAGTCTTCACGTTTTCTGAGTAGCAGTGTGACTGAATTAAGAGTCAGACACCAATGAACAGCTTTTGCATTTTAATTATTCAAATTTATTTTACATCATTTTAAACTTTTCAGCATGATGTCTCTAAATCCAGCTTTAATCCATCAGGATGATTCTGAGATTTAGATCAAGGAAGTTCACAAAGATTAGTAAAAATGAACACATAATCCAGATAATCTGGCCTGGTATGTTCATCTGATTTCTGTAGAAAAACTTTAAAACATTTCGAGCTCAGACTGGAGCTCAGAGACATAAAATATGAACAAAATAACAGTTTAACCCTTTAATGAGCAGCACATCTGAGGGTCACAGCAAACAGCAGTCATCGCTGTCTGCAGAGGTCAGAGGTCACTGCTGCAGGGGTCATCATAGCTGATCACAGATCGTCTCTCCAGACTTTAACAAAGACTGAAAAAACAGACAGAAAATCAGTATGATACACACTGTCAAAGTACACACACACACACACCAAAACACACACACACCTGTCATTTTCTCTGTTGTTGTTGTTGTGGTTCCCCTCGGTCATCTGCAGGGGGCGCTGGTTGGTGGCTTGGTTGGGGTCTTCAGAGAACAGCTCAACGTTCCCAAACAGACTGCCCTGCCGCTGTGATCCACACAGAGGCGTGTTAGTCAGGTGCGTTACATTAATATGTTATTCCAAAGGAGGTGTGTGTTTCCTGTCCTGCAGGCCCCGCCCACTCTAAACCTGATGTGAGCCGGTGTGGCCAACACACACACATGTGACGTGATGGAAGACATTTTTTAACTTGATAAAGAAAAACCAAAAACAGTTCAACAGTTGATGGCATGGCTTACATAGGCTTTATATAGTCTTATTTTCATTGCTTAAAAATAGGTTTATACATGTTAATATCCATATGTTTGTATAGGTTTATGCAGGTTTACATCCAAACATTCATTAAGGTATTTTATACAAGTTAAGGCCCATATTTTTATAAAGGTTTATACGGGTTTATGTCTATTTATTTGCTTTGGTTAAAAACCCTTTTTCTAATAAGTTTTAAATATGTTAATGTCCATATGTTTATATATACATATATGTTAATACCCATTGGTAAATAACGGTTTATCTCCATATGTGTATATAGTTTAAAATCTACATGTCTATATAGGTTTACATTCATAAGTTTGAACAGGCTGGAATTAATTGATTTAAATAGGTTTATACATGATAATAGCCATATGTTTATATAGGTTGATATAAACTAAAATCTCAAGTTGGAATAGTTCAAGGGTCTTCAACCTGCGGCTCTTTGAATCCTTTGCAGTGGCTCCTTGAAGTTTTGAAAAATTTTAAAATAAAGAATTTTTGGGCATTGATGACAAGAGACATTGACGCTAAGGAAAAATATTTCTAAATATTAAGCATTTACATTTTTTGAAATAAATATGCATCACCACTTGGAGTAAAGCTTTTGAATTTTTTGTGGTTTTTGCAATTTTTTTGAAAAAATTTTGGAAGTTTTTTTTTTTCCGTTCAAATTACTTTTCTTTTTTTCTTTTTTTTTAAAACAATATTTTCAAATTAATTAAAAGAATTACAATTTTTTTTTGAAGTTTTGCAAAGCTTTGAAATTTTTGCAAATTTCATTTTTTTTCTAAAAATTTTTTTTAAAAAAAATTAAACCCTCTTTCTCAAAAGATTGTACAATTTTTGAAATTTAAGCAAAATTTTGGAATTGTATTATTTAAGTTTTTGACAAATTAATGAATTCTCCACATATTTTTTGAAATTGCAATTTTTTTAAATGTATACATTTCTTTTTTAAATTGCATTTTTTATTCATAAATTTTTGAATTTTTTTGCACATTTATTAATTTGATTTATTTTTTAAAAAATGCACAACTTTTGAAATTTCTAGATTTTAAAAATTTTCCTGACCTATTGAAATTTCAAACATTTTGGAAATTCATAAAAATTATGACTTCACTTAAAAAAAAGTAAATTGATAAAGATAAAAAAAAAACTTAAGACATCACATGAACAATTTTAAAAACACAAAAAGTTCTTGTATAGACAATTATACACTAGATTTTTTTTTACTTACTTTAGAATTTTATACAGTTTTTTTGTCTTTAATGTGAAGACAAAGTATTTTTTGTGTCTCCCGAGTGTCTTTAGTTTAGGTGATATTAATTCATTTTGTTTTTATAGATTTATACAGGTTTATCTCCATATGTTCATACGGGTTGACTTCAAGTTTTCCCGTGTTTTTTAGACCATGTGTGTCTTTTCATAAACTAAACCTTTTCCAGTAACATTTTAAAAACACTGTGTGTGAGTTTCTTCGAACACTGCAGACAGTCAAGTCTTTGCTGTTATTAATGATGGCGGTTAGAAAGTGAAAAGAACCGTGTGTCAGTGGCGGTTTTACCCTGAAGATGGTGTCTGTAGCTTCTTCGATGGCGCGCTCCATCTCGTCCTCGGTGACCAGGTCTCCAGAGATGGTTCTGTGGAGTTCAGGAGCTGCTTCCTCCTCGATGTTCCTCAGACCTGCCTGTTTAAAGGACAGACGCTCTCCTCAGTCCTTTGTTATGACATCACAGGAACCCTAGGGGACAGGGTCACTGCGCTTTTCTCACCTGGATCTCATTGGTGGCGTTCTTCTTCGTGGGTCTGCAGCCGTAATATTCCTCCTGTCTCTTCTTCAGTTTCCTGAAATAATCCTGGATCAGGAAGGTGGCGTAAAACTTCCCCACCGTCACCTCGTCATCTGACCAATCACAGAGAGCGCAGGTGTTAACTCAGACACTCAGACATCTCACACCCACACACACACACACACACATTTCAACTGTTTGTGTCTTACCTCCAATCGGGGGGATCACCTGGTCCAGGAGTTTCATGCTGGTTCGTTTCCAGATTTTCTTAATGATTCCTCTCAGCTCCTCATTGGCCTGTTCAAAGTTACCTGAGGCAGGACAGACAATCAAACACAGAGCCAGGAGCTGATTTCCTGTGACACACACACTCTCACACACATATAAACACACACACACGCACACGTACTGACCCTCAGTCTTGATCTTTAAAGCTGTTCTGACCAAAGCGAACAGCGTGGCATTAAAGGTCACCGTCCCATCGCTGTTCAGAGGCATGTTCATGGACACCAGCCTCTGGAACACACACACACACACACACACACACACACACACACACACACACACACACACACACACACACACACACACACACACACACACACACACATTTCATGGGGTGTGACAGCAACACCGATAGCTCACTCATTCCAAAACAACAAAATCTACTTTACCCTCACAATAAAGGCTGTGAGGTGTGAAAAAAACTCCACACATGAGTAAACCTAAAATATTAAATCTAAATAAAAAGTTTTTTGACTTTCCAAATTGTACGTACAATTTTTAATAAATTTGCTTATTTTTTTGAAAAAAAAAAGATTTTTTTTTATTTTAACAATTTGCAAAGAATAACAACATTTTGAAATAAAAAAAAGTTTGCAAAAATTTCAAATAAATTTAAAAATGAAAAAGAAATATGACATTTAAGAAATTTGCAAAAAAAATTAAAAAATCAAAAATTCAAAGGATTTAAAAAAAATTGTTTGTCAAAAAACTTGCAAAAATATGTAAATAAAAAATCCCAAAACTTGAAAATTAATTTATTTGCTCACTTTTATAAAAATGTTTAAATAGAAAAAAAATTGGCACAAAATTTCAAAATATTTTTTTAATTGAATTTCTTTATCTTTTTGTATTTATTTTTTTATTTGTTTATTTTTTCTTTTTTTTTTGGTTTTATTTTATTTCATAATATTTTATTTATTTAATGTCATTTTTACCTTGCAGGCGATTCGATGGGGACAGAACTTTCCAAAACCCAGTGGAGGAGGAATCCTACGCAGGAGAGTCACCACATCCAGGTGCTTAATACGCCCCCTACAGGACAAAAAATATACTAACAGTTAACAGGCTAAATAAATCCTTCTACAACATCAAAATTTAAATCTTGGTATCTAGACCACATGTTTACACACACACACACGCACACACACACACACTAACACACACACACGATCTTACGTGGCCTCAGGATCGTATTCGGCCCAGATCTTCTTAAATTCATCCAAATGCTGCGGGCCGAGGATCGACCAATCACGAGTTAGGTAGTCAAAGTTGTCCATGATGACAGCCACGAACAGGTTTATGATCTGAGAGGTTACACACACACACACACACACACACACACACACACACACACACACACACACACACACACACACACACAGAGTTGAATTTTTTATAATTACGTTTTTAGACTCATCCTCTTTGTGTGTGTGTGTGTGTGTGTGTGTGTGTGTGTGTGTGTGTGTGTGTGTGTGTGTGTGTGTGTGTGTGTGTGTGTGTGTGTTGTTACCAGGAAAGCACACAGCATGTAGAAGCTCATGAAGTAGATGATGGCGAAATTGGACCCACAGGTGTTCTCTTCACCTGGCAGGTAATCTGACTTGGGGTCACACTTCTTCCCGTACATACTGGCCAACATGACCTCATGCCAAGCCTCACCTGTGGCACACCTGAACACACACAGAAAAACAGGAAGTTGTTTATCAAATCTTTACAATAAAAGGTTTTATGTTTAGCTGACAGTGGACCTGTAATCTGACGGCCTCAGACTGGATTAAGCTGCTGACACACACTGACTGTGCTGCATGAGCCAGAGTCAGACTGAGCCCTGTGTGGATCACTGACAGGTTACAGGTGAACTCACCTGAACAGCAGCAACACCGCCTGAGGAAACGTTTGGAAGTTGTTGTTTCTGTTGATATACGTTCCATCCACCAACGCAATCTTACCAAAGATCTGCAGAGCAAGAAAATTTTATGTTTATATTTTTTTATTATTTAATATTTTGAAATCTTAAAAATTTGCAATCTACATAAATAAATTTGCTAAACTCAAAAAATGGAAATTCAAAAAATTTGCAAAAATTGCAAAATATTCTTCATTTAAGAAGTTTGAAAAAACTCAAAAAATTAAAATTCATTAAATTTTCAAAAATTGCAAAGTATTCTACATCTGATAAATTTGGAAAAACAAAAAATTGAAATTCAAAAATTTTCAAAAATGGCAAATATGCTACAATTAATAAGTTTGCGAAAATTGAAAAAAATTGAAATACAATACATTTTCAAAATTTGCAAAATATTCTACATTTGATAAATTTGCAAAAACATAAAAATGAAATTCATGAAATCAGCAAAAATTGCAACCGATTCAACGCTTAATAAATTTGCAAAAATGTAAAAAAAAAAATGAAATACAATAAATTTGCAAAAATTGTAAAACATTCTTCATTCCATAAATTAGCAAAAACTTAAAAAATTGAGATTCAAAAAGTTGCACTTTTTTTTTTTTAAATCTTAGAAACAAAAAAATAAAATTCAAGAAAACATTAAATTTTAAAAATTTGCTAATTATATGACTTTATTTCTGAACTTGACAACTTTTTTTGATAATGTTGCCCAGCTCATAATTTTTTGTTGTTTGCCAATGTCCTGCCGCATTTCAGTCATGTATATTAATTCAATAAATTGTCAGTTAAATGAATCCATCCACACAGAATTAAAATTTGTATTTTCTTCCAGATTAGTCTTTTTGTAGATTCAGTTATCTACCAGGGCTGAATAACAGAAAGGTTCCTGTCAAGCCGAGGAATGAAACCAGGAACATCTTTACTATGAGTTGACAGTGCCCACCGTTCCACTGTGCCACTGCGGAGCATACAGGCTTAATCCAATCAAATTATGAATTAACAACAGGTTGTTATCATTAGTGAAGAAATCATCAGTTTGTGTGTTTACCTGCATTCCAACCACAGCGTATATGAAGAACAACATCAGGATGAGGAGGGCCACATAAGGAAGAGCCTGAAACACACACACGCAAAATTATTTCTACTACTACCAATAATAACAACAACAGCAACAGATAAAGATAATAATAATAATAATAATAATAATAATAACAATAATAATAATAATAATAATAATAATAATAATAATAATAATAATAATAACAATAATAATAATAACAATAAAAATAATAATAATGATAACCTGAAGGGACTTGATGAAGGTCCACAGAAGGTTCCGGATCCCCTCAGATCGGTTCAACAATTTCACCAAACGCATCACACGAAACAGCCTGAAGAACGTCACTGAAACACTCATATTCTCTGAGGACTGACCAATCAGATAACCCGTCAATTAGTAATCTATCTATCTATCTATCTATCTATCTATCTATCTATCTATCTATCTATCTATCTATCTATCTATCTATCTATCTATCTATCTATCTATGTGTGAAATTGACAGGATAAAATAAATAAATTAAAACTCACAGCTATGGCCTGCATGGGATCCACGGGCTGTTCAAAACAAGAAAGAGTTGATAACAGTTCGATATTGGTGACTATTCAGCAGGTTAATAGTCAGCAGGTGGGTAAAAGTTAGTATTTGGTGAGGGTTAGTAGATCACATAGACAACTTAGTTTGTTCAAATCAAAAATCTCAGATCACAGCTCACCCCACTTATCACTGGCGTTACCCAGGGCTCTGTCCTGGGGCCCCTCCTCTTTATTATTTACCTCCTTCCACTCGGTCACATCTTTAGGAAATTAGGAATTTGCTTTTATTGCTATGCCGATGACACCCAGCTCTACCTCCTCCAAACCTAACTCCATCCTGCCACCCTCGTCCCCACAGGAAAGATTCTGGGTGTCGTTTTTGTCAGTACCCTATTCTTCAAAGCTCAGCTCAGTAACATCACTCAGTCAGCATATTTCCACCTTTGCAACATCAACTATCTCCACAGGCCGAGGGTGTCATTACATATGTACATGTGAGGCCTTTTTTACATTATCAACGAATTTGCTAAAGTCCAATAAATAAATAAATAAATAAAAATTAAAAATAAACAAACAAACAAATAAATAAATCAGTAAAAATAAATAAATAAATAAATAAATAAATAAATAAATAAATATATATAAGTAAGTCAAAAAATAAATAAATATATAAATAAATATATATAAGTAAGTCAATAAATAAATAAATAAATAAATAAATAAATATATATAAGTAAGTCAATGAATAAATAAATATATATATAAAAAAACATGAATAAATAAATCAGTAAAAATAAAAAATAAATAAATATACTAATAAATAAATATATAAAAACAAACAAACAAATAAATATATAAATAAATGAAACCCTTGCACAGGGAAAAATTAATTTATTCCATTTTGGAATGAGACTGTAACAAAACAAAATGTTTAGTTTGTTAAGAGCTGTGAACACTTTCAGAGTGCACTGCATGCCATGCATCGTGCAACAGTCAGGTGACAGTCATGACATCACACAGGTGCAGCAGGTGGATAGTTACACTGCAGCCGTGGAGACAGTAAAGTCCTCCAGAGGAGGCCAAAGCAGCCTGTGGAGAAGACACACACAGGAAGTGATGTCAGAGACAAAGACATGAAGGTGCGCGGGTTACCAGAGTGACAGAAGGAGTGAAAGACTAATCTTTCATAGAATTCAATAAAAACTGTGCATTAACTAAATGTATTGAATAACCATAAAAGTGACACTTATTAACCCGTATCAGACAAATGATATTGAATCCTGTAAATTAAAGTCCCTGTGAAGAGTTACGATAGCGCTACATAAAGCCAGCTACTGATGTACGGTACAAACTTACAAGGTTTGCTTGTTGTTGACGGTAAACCGTAGCGCTACTTAACTGTACTGATAAATACCTTACCTTGTTGTGTTGTATCTGGTAAAAAGTTGACTTAGAGAACATTTGTTCCAAAAGAAACACAAGCCTGTCACATCTTTACGACAGTGTGCGTGAGACTGCGGGCCAGAAGGTAGCCAGTTCACGAAGGATCGGTTCATTGGTCACAGCTTCAGTCAGCAGGCGATACTTAAAACCCATAACGAGAGAAAGGAAGTCATGTGACTCACGTCAATCTCACTCAGAATGACGTCGACCACACTGCCGATGACGATGACGAAGTCAAACACGTTCCAGGGGTCTCCGAAATAGCCCTGAAACAGCAGCACAGAGTGAGGAAGAGAAGGCATTAGAAACAGGAAGTGCACTGTCTGAGATCTGTCCAATCAGAAACCAGATGTGACATGTCTTTGAAGCATCTTTATAACCTTCCATAGACACAGACCTTCGCTTTGAAGGCCATGAGCTTCAGGATCATCTCCACCGTGAAGAGGACGGTGAAGATCACGTTCAGCATGTCCGACAGGTCGCTGACGTGAGCCGATTGGTTACAGTGCTGAGGCAGGTAGACACTGATTGGTCAATCAGAAATAATCTCAAAGGAGTGTTAAGGAGTGTGTGTGTATGTGTGAGTGTACCTGCATTCCCAGACACATGGTGTTGAGCATGATGAGCAGGAACATCAGGTATTCAAAGTAACAGGAAGTGACGATGTACCACACCTGGTACTGGTACGGGTTCTTGGGGATGTAACACCTGAGGGGGCGGGCCTTCAGAGCGTACTGCACACACTGACGCTACACAGACAGCGGGGGTTACATAAAAGAGTCCTGTGTTTCTGTGTGTGTGTGTGTGTGTGTGTGTGTGTACCTGGTTCTTGTCCAGCTCACAGTTCTTGTACTCCTGCTCTCCCTGCTCCTGGAAGGTGACGATGACGAAGCCGACGAAGATGTTCATCATGAAGAAGGCGATGAGGATGAGGTAGATGATGAAGAAGATGGAGATCGCCACCCTGTTGTTGTAGACCGGACCCCGATCCTCCAGGTGGGAGTCTATGGCCTTATACAGGAGTCTGCAACAACACGTTCAACCCATCAATCAATCAATCCATTGATTTCTATTTATACCATCCCAGAAAACGTGAAATTTAAAACATCTAATCTCATCTTAACCCGCCATAAGTACAGAGCTTTGAAGCATTTAACAAGTTACAACGAAGAGGAACAACTTCCCTCTAACAGGCAGAAACCTCGGACAGAACCAGACTGGTGTTAGACAGACATCTGTGTGTGGTCTGACCTGGGCCAGCCCTCGAAGGTGGAGATGGTGAACAGAGCCAACATGCCGTTCAGGATGTTGTCAAAGTTCAGCTCCGAGTTGGTCCAGCGTCTCTGACGGAGCTCCATCTCATGCAGCGCCCCCTCCTGGTACTTGATGAACCAGCCCCTGGACACAGGAAGCAAAGAGTCAGACAGGTAAGGTTGAGGAACCGAAGGCAGGTTTGTCGTCTCTCTGTCGTACCTGCAGCTCTCCTCAGTCATCTGGTCTGGATCTGTGCACGAGTAAAACTTCCCCTGAGGGACAAACAGAGCGGGGATCAGCAGGCATCACTAATCGCTCACAGAGCTGATCATCAGATCCTTACTTTGAAAAGTTGGACTCCGATGCAGGCGAACATGAAGTCCAGCAGCATCGTCACCAGCACGATGTTCCCGATCGTCTTCACCGCCACAAACACACACTGAACCACGTGCTGCGGGAACAAACAAGACATGTTCAGTACAGCCACACACTCACACACACACATTTACCACATTTACACACACATACCTTTAGACCTTTGGCTCGATTGATGGCTCTAAGGGGCCTCAGGACTCTCAGCACCCTGAGGATCTTCACCACAGAGATCGCACTGGATCTACAGACACACACAGGACACACACACATTAAAGAAGATTAAAATCAGGATAAGGAATCAACTGTATTTGCTCTCAGTTCTGTGTGTGTGTGTGTGTGTGTGTGTGTGTGTGTGAACTGACTCCATGCCCATAGACAGCAGAGACACGCTGACCACCAGCAGGTCGAGGATGTTGAAGGAGTTTCTGCAGAAGGATCCTTTGTGGAGGATCGCTCCGTACGTGGTCATCTAAACACACACACACACACACCCACGATACACAATGATCATCAGAGGAACACCTGGACAGGTGACTTAGACACACCTCATTAAAGTTATTCGATATGGAGTTGTTTGTGTCGTACCTTTAAAACGATTTCTGCCGTGAAGACTGAGGTGAACACGATGTCTGCGTACGCCAGCACCTGGAAAGATTTACAGCTCAACGTTACGGAAAACCCCAGGTGAGTGTTATAATCCACAGAGCAGGAAACAACTTCACTTTGGCTTTAGTTTTGAGAAAACATTGTTTATAGTGATGTAAAACTGCAGTTTCGTGTTGATGACAGACCTTGATGTCTAAAGATACAGACCTGATCAAAATCTTAAGACCAGTTGAAAAATTGCTAGAATTTACATTTTGCACATTTGGATCTTAACGAGGTTTTAAGTAGAGCTACAACATGCAAAAGTAAGAAGGAGGAGTGTGACAAAAAGAGCTTTGAAAAAGTAATTTATTGAAAACAACAAGTAAACTGAAATAGGCTGTTTGTCAGCTGATCAAAAGTTTAAGACCAGTTTAGGACTCAGTAATGAGTAGCTCCACCGTTCTTGTTATTGATGCCAGTGTTTCCAGGAAGCTTTTGGGAACATTTCTCCAAGTGGTGAAGATGGCTTCATGAAGGGCATCAACTGTCTGGAACTGACGGCCATTTTTATAAACTTCCCTCGCCATCCATCCCCAAATGTTCTCAACATCTGCACGTAACCAGTCGCGTTTGACCACCCTGCTCCACCTGAAGCTCCAGTGTTCACTGAATGAAAAAGCCCAAGATCATGATGGACCCCCTCCACTGTGCCGGGTAGAAAACATCTCAGGTGAGATCTCCTCGTCATGTCAGTAACGTTAAAGCCATCTGGACCGTGAAGGTTACATTTTCTCTCATCAGGGGGTTAAACTTTTTCTACCTTTCAATGTCCCATGATGCTCCCTGGCAAAGTCTGAACGGGCAGTTTTGTGGTGTTGAAGGAGACGACGTCTTTGACTTGTTTTTGTTTTTGAAACCCTTTTCCTGCAGATGCCGTCTGATGGTTGTTGCGCTGCAGTCGGCTCCAGAAAGGGTCTTAATTTGGGTCAAGGACGGACAGCCACTTGGATCCTCCGGCTCAGCACAGGTGTAATTTTTGGGGGTCTACCACTTGACTTTTTTGTCCCATTATGCTCAGGATCTCAGATAATGTAGAATGACTGTCTTACTGCGTCCAACCTCAGCAGTAACGGCACGCTGAGAGAGGCCTCGCTGATGCAGCTCGATGATCCAACCACGTTGAAGAAGAGACAGCTTCTTAGCTTTAGCATCAGGAGGGACTGACCATGTGAATGCCTGACAGGAAGTGAACATTTGGAGCAGATTTTGGCTTTAATAGCCTGTGGTCTTAAACTTTTAATCAGCTGATAAACTACCTATTTCATATTTTTTTTCCGAATGTTTTTTGTCACACTCCTTCTTCTTGCTTTTGCATATTGTAGCTCTACTTAAAACCTCATTAAGGTCCAAATGTGCAAAATGCATAATCTATCAATTTTTCAAGTGGTCTTAAGATATTGATCAGGTATATGTGGTTTCCCAAATACCTGGCTGTGTTGGACATGGCCTAAATAAACACAAGGATAATCAGCACAGGTGTGAAATGAGACACAGGTGAAACATCGTCAAACTGGAGGGAAACACTAGGCCAGGAGGGAGGACTGAACCAAACACACAGGAAAACTATAGACAGTGACAAGATGAATCCAAAACACAGAAACACTAAGAATTAGACCCACATACGACAAGAACCAAATCAAAACTAAAAGGATCAAGAACTATGGACACAAACAGGAAACACAGAAAACAGACAAGAATAACAAAAAAGTGAAGTGTTTGAAGTGCAACTTTGCGAAAAAAAAACAGGTTTGAATGTTTGAGGTGTTACCTGGTTCCTGAAGGACATGGGGTCGATGGGGTCCTCAGCAGCCAGAGAGACCGAGGACAGCAGGATGAAGAGGAGGATGATGTTGGTGAAGGTCGTGGCGTTGATGATTTGATGGCAGAGTTTCCTGAACCTAAAAAATTTAGATGTTGATGATTAATTTTTCTCTGTTTGCAAAGTCCTTACCAGACGGGGGTAAGAAGTTCTTATCCATCCTTTCAGGATCCCCTTACAGTCAACAGGTGTCGGCACCAGTATCACCAGCCACTCTAGGAGCTCTCTTAAGACCAAAGATCAACTTTTATCTTGGAATCTGGGCATTCTAAGATTTTTCTAAGAATGATGTTGCCAAGATCTATTTTCAGTCTTAGGACGCTCTTTAAACACCTGCTCATGATACATCTGATTGATTGATTGATTGATCAACGTACTTGTTCTGAGGTCCGAAGATAAAGAAGGAGCTGGCCTCGGGCATTGGCACCGCCTCCTCCTTCAGCTGCAGGTCTGCCATTGGGCGAGGTCTGGGACTCTCTGGGATCTCAGGGTCCTCCTCCTCGTCATCACCTGGAGACACACACAGATGTCAAAAACTCTACCATAACTGAGACGATCAATCAGTCACCAGGGTCTCAGGGTGGATTCTTCAGGTGGACTGATAGTCATTACCTGGGAAGTCGGCTGGAGGGAACGGGTCCTTGATCTCGTTCACGTTGGACTCAAACTCGTCAATTTTGAGCTGAAAGACACAGTTCAACGAAGGACTCAAACATTCTGCTGAATCAGAAGGATGACGGTAGAGGGAACGTAGTGTCGATCGATGAACTGACGAAAGCTCTCTGTCGCCTCACCTTGGCTGTGGTAGGGATTCCCTCTACGCCTTTGGCTCGCTGCTCTGCCAGCTTTTTGGCCAGGTTGGCTTTCTCCTCTGAGGTTTTGTCTGGCATGTTGGCTCTAAAATCAGACCAAGGTTTTCAGAAACTCATTCTGTTCAGGCGACACACTCTACATATATCACTGATTACACGATTCATGGAAATCCTCAGTCAATTGGGTGCATCAGAGACTAAGGGTTCATCTTAGCTAGTGGACTGGCAATGTCCCAAAAAAAAGTGTTTTGATTCTGTTTGGCCAATCAGAGAAGAGCTTTTTCCTTGATCATTAAGAGGAAGATAAAGAGGAAGAGGATGAAAACAGAGCTGAAAGAAAAGAGGTGATAGCGGACTGACCTGAGAGCTTTCTTCCGTTTCTTCTCCTCAGCTTTTTCTTTCTGAGCCAATGTCAGAGACTCAGCTTCTGCCAGATTATCCACCGCGATCGCCAGAAACACGTTCAGCAGAATGACTGAACACCGGGGTCAAAGGTCAAGGTAAACCCAACATAAGCCACCGGATACACTTTTTCACAAAGGTAAACCCCCTTCACTCTTCACTGTCTCCCCCATCTCTTCGTTTATCTCCCTGATGCTCAATCCTTCTCCCTCCTTTTCATCTCTGTCCCCCCTCTTTGTCCCCCTTGGGGTGAGGATACAGTTCCCGCAGACAAACAGGATGATGAAGTAAATGCTGACGAGGATGCCGGGCATGCTGGGTCCTCCATGAGCCATGATCCCATCGTACATGACCGCGTTCCAGTCTTCACCTGTCAGGATCTATAACACACATAAAAACTTCATCATCATCATCATCATTACCATGGTGTTTACCAACTTAATCATCTTCACCATCATCTTCTTTACTATTAACACCAAAATTAGCAACATTATAACAACCACCTTTATCACCATTTTCACCATCATCATCATAATTGTCATGACTATGATCATGATCATTATCATCATCATCATAGTCATCATCACCTATTTTACCATCCTTATCATCACTAGTTTAACCATCATCATCATCATCATCATCATCACAATTATCAACAAAACCATTACAGTCGTCATAATCTCCATCACTGACATCATCACCATCATCCTTAACTTATTGGTTACCATCTTCATCATCATCAGCATCATCATCATTACCATCATAATAACCATCATGGTTACCATCCTTATCATTATCATCTTTGCCATCAGCATCATCTTCATTGTTATTATTTTATCATCATCATCATCGTCTATACCATCAAACCATCGTTAGCATCATTATCATAACCACCAACATCATTATCACCATAATCCTTGCCACCAGCAACGTCATTCTCATCGTCATCAACATCATTTTCATAATCATCATAATGGCAACCATCTTAATTACCATCACCACCACTACCACCGTCATCATCATCCTCATCAACATCATCATCATAATCATGATAACCATCTTCATCATTATAATTATCATCACCAGCACAATTATTAACATGGTCAATATCATTAGTATCATCATGGTTACTGTCCTTATTACTATCATCATCACCATTAGCATCATCATCATTGTCATTATTATTATCATCATCATCTTTATCATCACCTTCTTTACCATCATCATCATGGCTAGCATCACTATCATAACTGTCAACATCAATATTATCATAACCATTGGCATCAGCGACGTCATTCTCATCGTCATCAACATCATGGTTATCGTAATCATTGCCATAATTGCCATCAACACCATCATCATCTTTCTAACCATCAACAACATCATCAGCATCATTACATACCCACCTTTGTTGTCATTATCATCACTGCTTTTAGCATCAGCATCATTATCATAACCATCAGCATTGTCATCACCATTATCATCATCAACAACATAATCATCATGGTTATGATATTTATCATCATTATCATTATCATCATCATCATCATTGTCATCAGCATTTTCATTGTAATCATGATCATCACCATCATTTCCATCAGGATCATCATCATCATCATCATCATCATCATCATCATCATCATCATCATCATCACCACTGTCAACATCATAATCATCATGGTTATGATATTCATTATATTTGTTATCACCATCATTATTTCTATCAGCATTATCTTTTTAATCATTGTTACAACTATCATAATTATCACCACCACCACTGCCATTATCATCATCATTATCATCAACATCATCATCATCATCATCATCATCATCATCTTTATATTTATGATATTTATTCTCTTCTTCATCACCATCATCATCATTATTATAATTGTCAAGGTTACTATCTTCATCATCATCATTGCCATCAGCATGGTCATTTTCATCAACATCTCCATCATCAACATCATCATTGGCATTAGTATCATTACCATCTTTATCTTCATCATCATCATCATCATCATTTCCTGTTTCACCATTATTTTAACCAATCATCATCACATCATTTTGTACCTGGAAGACCGTGATGACGGTTTAAACAAATTGTCGTTGTACCTGGAAGACTGTGATGAGGGCCTGAGGGAAGCTGTCGAAGGTGCTGCGAGGTTTGGGCTGGTCGGGAAAGTTAAACTTTCCCCCAAACACTTGCATTCCAAGCAGGGAAAAGATGACGATGAAGAGGAAGAGGAGCAGCAGCAAGCAGGCGATGGATCTGACCGAGTTCAGGAGAGACGCCACCAGATTACTGAGGGATGTCCAGTAACTACAAAACCAACGAAACCACAGACATTAGTCAGCAACAGGAGAACAATCCACCAAACCTTGACCTCAGCCTGTGATGTTAAACCCTGTGGACCCTCAGAGGACTGACCGCGTGACCTTCAGGAGGCGCAGCAGGCGGATGCAGCGCAGCACAGAGATCCCCATCACTGACATTACCCCCATGTGAACCAGGATGAGCTCCATGATCCCTGTCGACACCACGAAGCAGTCAAAGCGGTTGAACAGAGACATGAAGTACGAGGGCAGCCCCAGAGCGTACATCTTCATCAGCATCTCCAGAGCAAACATGGACAGCAGCAGCTTGTTGGCATTATCTGAGTTCAGGAGAGGAGGAGAGATCATGATCAAACCATCCTCAAGATCTGATGACATAATGTGTATGTGAGGATTCTCGTGTGTGTGAGTGTTTTACCTTGCCAGCGAGTGAGTCTGGCGGTCTGTTGGTGGTGTTCGGTGGCGATGGCGAGTGTGTTGAAGAAAACAAGCGTGATGACCCACCAGTAGAAAAGTCGCGACTTCACATAAACTCGACATCGACGCCTCAGCCAGCGGTTCCACTTCCGAGCCAGCTTACTGAATCGGACATACAAGAAAACACAATGTGACGGGAAAATAAAAGCATAAAAATCAAAGGTTATAATAGAGAAAGTCTTGTGCTGATTTATGAAGACTGATATTTCATCTGATGTTTGATGAAGACAACCAGACAGATGCTTTGCTGTTGTCGTTCCGTTACGTAGCGCTAGGGTTTGAAACGTGACATCAATTAAACGTTGTAGTGGCCAACTATATGTAGTGCTATCGGCAGCTTGTTGCTCCAACATACCTGAAGGCTAACGTGACAACAATTAAACATTGTCAATTTGTACCGTAGTTTACAAGCCGTCTGTATTTAGCTTAGCTAGCAGCCTGGTGCTCTGAGACGTGTCTGAAATATGTAACGTTTGTTAGCCTTTAGCTCATTTCCTAGCCTTTAGCTCGTGCTCTATCCCTCTCCTGTTTCTCTTTCTTCTGCTCTTCTCTCCTTTTTCTGTCTGACAGTTCGGCTCCAGTGTCCACCATCACTACTAAATTAATCACAGAAATCATCAACAACAATAACAAAATCAAACAGTAAAAAAAAGTTCAACAGATTCACTGACTAGTAATAAATGATGAGCTGCATCGTGTCCATCTTACTGACACTTCCTGTTTCTGAGCCTCCGTTTTCTGTGTCCAGCAGACCTGAAGACAGACAGAGAGAGGAATCAGTAGGGCTATAGCTGGTATTTATTTTGTGTTGAAGCCAACCGGCTGTCAGCGTGTGTGTGTGTGTGTGTGTGTGTGTGTGTGTGTGTGTCACCCTGGCCCTCCTGGTCGTTGTCCATCACTTCAGCCTGGGTGATCCACTCCATGTAACCCTTCAGGTCTTCGTCCAGCTGCTGCGTCTCCCTCAGTTTCTGAAACTCTCCTCGAGACTTGGCCTTCTCACGCTCCTTCGTGAACTCTCTGAGGAGAATCAAACACACACACACTTATTAATTATAACACACAGACAGAAAGAGGCGAGAGGATCACAGAGAAACCAAACACTCAAAAAACTGTGGAGTTCATACCCACTGAGCACGCCCAGAACCAGGTTAAGGACGAAGAATGATCCAACCAGGATGAGTGTGGTGAAGAAAATCCAGGGCCACTCCATACCTATGGCATCGTTCACCTGTGACACACACACACACACACTGAGATCTTGATTGTACTGTGAGGACCTGTTGGCGCTGTTTGATCCAGTCTTACCCAGTACAGGACGTCGGTCCAGCCCTGCGTGGTGATGCACTGGTACACGGTCAGCATGGAGAAGCCCAGGTTATCAAAGTGTGTGATCCCGTTGTTGGGACCGGGCCAGCCCGCTCGACACTCTGTGCCGTTTATTGAACAGCGACGACCATTTCCTGCCTGAGCACACGGCGATGGTTTTTCATTCTCCACCGTGGCTATGATATCTGTTAGACATAAAACATGTAAACAAACACTTTATATCAGAAACATTAAACACTGTGTATTTAATTAAAGTGGCTCTGATATCTGTTAGAAATAAAACATACTAACAAATACTTTATATAAGAGACAATAAACACTGTGTGATTAATTAATGTGGCTATGATATATGTTAAATATAAAACATGTAAACAAACACTTTATGCAGAGACAATAAAAACAGTCCCTTTCATAACTGAGACTTTAATATCTGTTAAATATAAACAACATATAAAAATGTTAATAAACACTTTAGATAAAGGTCAGAGGAGCCAGCAAGTTTCCTGCAGGTAGCTGCTTCCTATGAGAGTAACCCAGCTGACGCTTAGCCAATGAGAACCACCTTGATATCACCAACAGAGAGCTTTCTCCAAGAACAAGGGTCTTCAACCTACAGCTCTGGCCCCTCATGTGGCCCTTTGACTCTTTTGCGGTGGCTCCTTGTAGTTTTAAAAAATATTATTGAAACAAAGAATTTTTATTTTTCTTGCAGAGGGTATTGATGATTAGAGACACTGACACATGCATTAACATTTTGTTGAACTAAATCCTCTACAAAAGACAAATCTGGAAGAAAAAACAGATTTTAATTCTGTGGGGATGAAGTCATTTAACTGACAACATGTCAGATTGATATACATTATTTATATGTGGTAAGACATTGGCAAAAAAAAAATAAATAAAAAAAGCTAATTCATCATTATAATCAATAAATGTTATAAAATTAAAATATTATTATATTTTTTTCCCAAATTTTCTGAAATCAAAAAATCTTTAAACTTTGAAAATTGTCTGTCATTTTTTGCACATTTTTTTTTACGTTTCTTTTTTTTAAATTGCAATTTAAAAAATTTTTTTTTTTTTATTAACAAATATTTTGAATGTTTTTTTCTTTTCTTTTCTTTTGCACATTTTTGGAAATTTTCTTAATGTCAAAATTTTTTGAATTGTTTCCTTTTTTAAATGTCAATTTTTAATTTTTTTGCTTAAGTTTTTTTTTATTTATTTAAGAAGCCCGTCTTTAATTACTGTACATAAAGTGTTTTTCATGTCTGTGTATTTTGTGAGTAATGCTGTTTTGTGAATGTAAGAAACTTTATACATTTGTGCTGCTGCCTATCTTGGCCAGGACACTCTTCTAAAAGAAATTTTTAATCTCAATGAGTTTTTTTTCCTGGTTTAATAAAGGTAAATAAAAAGTAAATTAAAAAAAAAGAAAAATTGGTAAATTTATTGAATTCATATAATTTATTTTTGTATTTTTTTAAGATTTGAAATATATTTGAATTTTTTTTGCAATTAATGTCATTATCAATTTTTTGAAAAATATTTTGCTAATGTTTAAAATCTAATTTGTTGGATCTGCATTTATTTTAGTACATTTTATTATTTGCCAATTTCTTAAAAAAAAATAAAAGGCATCACATGCACATTTTTATGAATTCAAAAAACTTCTTATTCAGATATTTTTTTTTCTTTTTTTTAAACTATGGACTTTATGGACTTATTGTGAAGTTTAAGTAAATTTTGTGGCTCTAGAAGGACTTTAATCAAGGTGAGCTGAGGCAGAGTGGCTGTGTGAGGGTCTGCCTGATATTCCCTGCACCGTGCCACAAAGGCCCCACATCCGTGACCATGGAGTGTGGTATGTAGCCTAATCTTCCTCTAAAAATATCTGCCCTGTTTTCTGAGGGGCTAACCTGAGAGGGCTGAGGGATAACCACGACTGTATGATTAGCTCTTACAGGGTCACAAGCCCCAGGAAACCGAGTCATGGTCTTCATCTGACTCTGGTCCCCAGCTTGGAATGTGAGGGACAGATAATCAAGGAAGAAGAGGATCATGGGACTCGTTCTTCAAAGCTTCTCTGTCTGAATTAGGCTGGAGTTGTCCAGACTGCTCCGCTGACCTTCAGGTGTGTGCTTACCTGTGCCGATGTGGTAGCAGGTCTTATGCATCTTGCACTTGAAGAGCTCCAGGCCCATGATGGAGTAAATGGTGACCATGAAGAAGACGAGGAGCGTGATGTGGAACAGCGGGAGCATGGACTTCAGGATGGAGTTCATCACCACCTGCAGGCCTGACACAGGTGAGAACAGGACATCACTGACTGCTGGTTCCTGAACTGATGACTGAACACACACTCAACCGGTCAGACGGGGACTCACTGGGGACTCCAGAGACCAGCCTGAGCGGTCTGAGGACCCTGAACGCTCTGAGGGCTTTCATATCAAAACCTCCTCCTTTCTCTCCAACCGGAGCCTCCACCCCGCTGATGTGGTTGATGGCATCCACTGCCACTGTGAACAACCTGCACACACACACAGGTACACACACATCAGGGTAAATAAATAATGTTTTGCCATTTCTACTGACTATTTTGAGGAATGAACTTCCTGTTTGGCACACGGTGAGGAAATGAACCAAAGCAACTGAGAAAAACCGTCAACAAACTACAGATCTCTGACGTACACACACTCACCATCACCATCATCGAACACTTTACATAGCACACACACTCGTGGTGAACTCACCCCACAGACACGCAGACAAAGTCCAGAATGTTCCAGCAGTTTCTTAAATAAGCGTCTGCGTGAAACAGGAAGCCATACGCTACGATCTTCAGGAAACACTCCACCGAGAAGATGATGAGGAAGATGTACTCCAGACTTTCCTGAAGAAAAACAATTAACAAACAGTTTAAAAAACACAATTTTTTCTCCTGTGTTTGTCTGGAGATCCTACATGTAACCATGGCTGAATTGTTTACATGTGAAATCAGCTGTTAGCAGCCTGTAGCATGTCAATGCTAACTGGTGTAAGGCCTGATGTTTCCCCACAAGGTGAGGAGAAGGAGGTGAGGACGACGTGCTGGTTCTCAGGTGTGAGCTAAGAAGTGACGACATGGACCTGTCCTTCCATCCATCGTTATTGGGAACGTAAGATCTATCTCCAACAAGATGGACGAGCTAGCTGTGCTAACCCAGCAACAGAGGGAATACCAGAAGGCAGAGTAGCATCATGCTATTCACAGACATGGCTAACGGAGCTAACACCAGACACCAACGTTAAGTATTTTCTATTCTTTTTGGAAATCATGGACCCTGTGTGCTCATTCTCAGCTCAGGATCCCTGATGGTCTGAGGATCAGAAGGGTCCATGGCATGAGAGGCTTAAGACTCCATGAATGCTGAACAATATCGACAGGTCTAGGAGGAACACATGCTGCCATCAGGGCTGTTTCAGGAAGACCTCAGAGGTTTCAGAGAGACCATGACAAACCACATTCTGCAGGACTACAGCAGCATGGCTCAGTAGCAGAAGAGTCCAGGTGCTGAGCTGACCTGTAGCAGCCCTGACTTCTTCTTACCCACTGAAAACATTTGAAGCATCAAAAAATGAATTTAAGACAGAGGAGACCCTGAAATGTGGAGCAGCTCTCTCTGTCATTTTCATAACTGTCTGTCTGTCTCGCGTGTGTGTCTGTCTCTCTGCCGTCCGTCTCCAGTTTCAGGATCTATTTTGAGTCAAATGACATCCAACGCGCTTTTTGTCCTTCTGTCCTTGGACTAAAAATAAGATATTTTAAGACTCTTTAATCCCAATGATATGAGATTAGCAAAGACTCATTTGTTTATTTTTAAAGAAAATTTTCAATTTTTGTTAAATCAAAAAAATAAATAAAACAATTTAGATAAGATCATAATCTAACAAACATGTCACATCTTATTTTAATGCTAACTGCTTAGAGAGGAGTAAAAATGGTTAATTGAATTTAATCCTGAGGAGGATCAGGATTAAAACAGAAAGTTAGACACAACACAAACTCTCTGAGTTAAAGGAAACATCAACGATCAGTCAATATCTAGATTACATCAGCTGATATTTAGCGGAACATCAGCTGATGTCTAGATAACTATCAGCTGATATTAATCAGGACATCATCTGATAACAAGATTAATGATGGTGGTTTAATTGATTCATCCAGGATGATATAAATGGTTAAAGATTAGTTAAATGAAGAAAATTAAACAACATATTCACAAACAAACTTTATTAAACCAGCAGAGACATTCATGTTACAAATCCACACAATGAATAAGAAGAGATTAAAAACTGAAATCAGACCAAAACACATTGAATGTAAAACAAGTTATACATGAGACATGATTGAAATATTTGAATTAGAACAAAATATTTCGGAAAATAAAAAAAAAATTACTGTTACTACTATGAAGTTTAATAATAATAATAATAATAATAATAATAATAATAATAATAATAATAATAATAATAATAATAATAATAATCAAAAAACAAAGAATTTGAATGTGTATATTAAGTATTCTTTTTTTATTAGCTTAGATTAGCTTAAAATAAGGACAAAAAAAATAAATTAATTAATATTTGTTTAGATTTGGCTCTGAATACATAAAGACTGATTGATTGAATGATTAAATAATTAAATAAATAAAATTAAACAAAAAAAAAATATGTATGACAAATCTGATAATACAGTTAATACAGACACATCAAAACAACAGGATTTAAAATAATAAGGTAATTTTAAATCATCATGCTGTGAGTGATTTGTTAGAAAAAAAACAACGATTTAACTTTTGAATTTAGAAATAGCTTAGTTAAATAAATAACACTTCTTCTTGTCTGTTTTTTAATGTATTAATTAAATTTGACATCCTTACACAAAATGTACCCTAATAATTAACAGACACATGCACAGACCAGATTGCTGTTGGTGTTGTTGCTGTCCTCTTCTGGCATGGGCAGGTAAACAGCCAGAGCGACACAGTTAGCAAAGATTGCTAATAGGATGATGATCTCAAACGGTCTGAAGAAAGGGTTATAGGAAGCTAACACAGCTAACATTAAAAAGCGAAAACAGCTAACATTGAGAAGCTAACACAGTTCACATCAAGGAGCTAAGGCAGAAAACATTAAACAACTAACAAAGCTAACATTAAGATGCTAACAGGAGTAATGCCCAGGTGAGCAGGATGTATGTTCAGTTAAATCTCGGGGTGTATGCAAACTTCTGGTTAACGTAGAGTGGCCTGTGATACCATGTTTGTTATATGATAAATAAATAAATTTCAAGAGCATAGACAGCCAACATTACAGAGCTAACATACCTTGTATCAAAAAGCTTGGACAGCTCATTTAAAGCGCTAGCAAGCTATCGATCATGAGCTAAGATGGCTAATATTCAGGAGCTAAAGATAATAAAACAGAGCTAAGACAGCTTATGTTAGGGTAACAGAGAGCTAATGTTTAAGAGCTAAGATAGCTAATTTTAAATAGCTCAGACAGCTAAAATTAAAGAGCTAAGACAGATAATATTAAAGAGCTAAGATAGCTAATTTTCATGAGCATAGACAGCCAACATTACAGAGCTAAAAGAGCTTGTATCAAAAAGCTTAAACAGCTCATTTAAAGCACTATAGAGCTATCGTTAAAGAGCTAAGACGGCTAACATTCATGAGCTAAGATGGCTTACATTTAGGAGCTAGAGATGATATTAAAGAGTTAAGACAGCTAATATTCAAGAGAAATAAGACAGCTAATGTTTAGAAGCTAAGGCAGCTAACATTACAGAGCTAAGACAGCTCAATTTAAAGAGCTAACACAGATAGTTTTAAAAAGCTAACACAGATAGCATTAAAGAGATAAAACAGCTAAAATCAAAGAGCTTAGACAGCTAACATTTAACGCTAAAACAGCTTATATTACAGAGTTAAGGCAGCTTACATTTAATGCTATGACAGCTAATTTTTAACAGCTAAGACAGCTAACAGTAAAGAGCTAACACAGATAGCATAAAAGAGATAAGACGGATAATATTAAAGAACTAAAATAGCTAGTAAAAAGGAGCTAAGACAGCTGGTATCAGAAAGCAACAACAGCTTACCTTTCAGAGCTAAGACAGCTAACAATAAAAAGCTAAGACAGCTAATTCTAGAGAGCAAAGACACCCAACATCACAGAGCTAAGAAACTACCATTAAATAGCTAAGACAGCTTATATTTAACAGTAAAACAGCTTACATTTCAGAGTAAGGATGGCTAGCATTCAAGAGCTAAGACAGCTAACATTAAAGAGCTAAGTCAGCTAATATTAAAGAGCTAGGCCAGCTAATTTAAAAGAGCTAAGAGAACTTATATTAAAAAGCTAAGACAGCTAGCATCTAAGAGCTAAGACAGCTAATATGAGAGAGCTAACACAGATAGCATCAAAGAGATAAGACAGCTAACATTAAAGAGCTACGGCAGCTAGTTAAAAAGAGCTAAGACAGCTAACATTAGAGAGCTACGGCAGCTAGCATTAAGGAGATAAATAAGCTGACTGACAGTTACATGATCTAGAACAACATGTTCTATGAAAACAATATCTATAAAAACCTGCTCTGGTGCAAGTTGATCTAGAATAAGATGATCTAGGATAAGATCATGTGTCAGGTGTTGATTGATTCCTGCTGTGACTGATGGAGGGTTTTTGATCTATAAATGTGGATCTATGTTACTCCAGAGATCCCTGAGGATCTGGAGAGCAGGATACTTCCACTCCACGATGCTGATGCAGGCCTTCCTGAACGGGTTCTTCAGCGTGAGGAAGAGGAGGGAACGGGCAGGGCGGGGGTTTCCTCCTGTGGCCATCAGCTTTTTTAACTTCTCCTTCTGCTTCCTCTTCAGAGTCTCCTCGTCCATGATGTAGGAGGTCAGCGGGGGGCTGCTGCTGTCCGCCATGGTGGGTTCAGCAGAAACTCTGAGCCACGTTCAGCCTGATGGAGCGCCCAAGGGACTGAGGAAGACTTGAACTGTGTCTTTAGGGCTGGAGGAACTGTCCTACAGGGTCTGAGTCATCTCCTTCAGTGTGTGTCTGATGGGGACCATGGCTCTGAGCTCCTGTCTGCTCCTGCGTCTGTCTCTGTCCCTCTGTTTCTGCTCTCACCCTCAGCTCTCTGAGGAATGGCAGCTGTCGTCCTGACGTGTCAGGGATTTCTTTTCTGAGCAGCTGTTTGGTGACAGAGTAAATATAGACAATGAGCCTGAGTGCAGCGAGCCAACAAAAGACCCACAGGTTGTCCTCTCAGCCTGCCCCCCATGGGGCATCAAAAACCAACACAGCCATGAGGTCATCTGACATTTAATCCTGCTCCACTGTTACTGGATGAGAATTATGACAGAAAAACAAGAAAACGTCCAGACTTTACCCTGAAAAATGTCTTTCATCTCTCTGTCTGTTGGCTCCTGGATTCAGCTGAGAGTCATTCAGATGGAGCAGAGTGAGAGGTCAGGACCAACGGTGACGCAAATCACCCATTGTAACAAAAACAGGAAGTAAGGGGGTGTTATCCTTCTAATCAGCTGTTTTCCCATATATCCAAATCTCAAAGTCGGCTGTCGTCACATCCAGGTCATACTGTATAGATTGTGTAGTTCTATAGTTTTTATATCTACACTCAAAAAAAGCAACATGAGTGTTTGTTCAATCAGCACAATTGAACATATTGCTTCAACTAGATCATTTCATGCTTAGTGTTGAACGTGGGTAAATCATATTTTTTTAGCACAATGTGCAAAAAATTTATTATTTTTTATTTTGTTCGCTTTTTTTTCTTCTACTTGATTTATTTATTTATTCATTCATTCATTCATTTATTACAAGTTATTTCTTTGGGTGTATTATTGTTGTATTGTGTATCATCGTAGCTATTTTTTGCACCATGCAGGACAGCTAAAATAGCTAATTTTAGGGAGCAAGGAAAGCTAACATTAAGCAGCTAAGACAGCTAACATTACTGAGCTAAGACAGCTAACATTCAAGAGCTAAGAAAACTAACATTAAAGAGCTAAGACAGCCAACATTCAAGGGCCAGGACAGCTAACATCACTTAGCCAAGACAGCGAACATTAAAAAGCTAAGACAGTTAACATTACTGAGCTAAGACAGCTAATATCAGAGAACTAACATGTCTTACATTAAAGAGATAAACAAATGTTGCTTGACTGTTACATGATCTACAACAATTTGTTTCATAAAAACATGATGCGTTCAAACATGCTCTACCATAAGATGATCTACAATTAGTTTAAGTTTCACGTTCATTGGTTATTTTTCTAACAGGTTTAGTAATATTAACGCAACATAAATGGTAATACACCCCAACCATTAACCCCAACCCCCTCACCCAGTGCCACCAACTTCAAATGGCAGCGTACATGAAGCAAAAGTTTTATCAGAAAAGGACGCCTAGTTTAATAAATAAATAAATAAATAAACAAATAAATAAACCGAGTATAAGAATCAAAAAAAAAAAATGACAAAAATTAAGTAATTTTTCTGACAGCTCATTGAAACTTTGAGTAAAGAAGGGACTCAGTGCATATGAGACCCCTCCACGGAGCGGACGGGCTGTCCGTGCCCTCCATACAGCCCATGTACCCAATGATTTTTACAGCGTGTCTTATGATTATAAAACAAGATCTGTTGATGGGCTTGGCTATATTTACCAATTTCCAAATGAAGAATAAAGATCACACAGCCAGTCCATGCAGTGGTGCACAGACAGCCTGTCCGTGTTGTGGTGCACAGACAGCCTGTTACCCCACAGCTCAATGTACAGCATGGGCTTATATCCACTGTGTTTCCACCTCGCTCACGGTTTCAAATGTCTTATTAATGTTGAAACACTCTTTTCAAATTAAGTTGGACTCAAACATTGCAAATTAATAGTGCTAATACTTTATGCTCATACAACAAATTACAGTTAGCTGGTTCAACAAATGTGGGTCTTGCTAAATGAAAGCAATTTGATAAAATGGAAATTTTTCCCAAAATTATGTTACGTTCACTCAACAAGTAATTTCTTTGAGTGCATTGTTGTTATTTTATCATCTAGCTGTATTTTGCACCATGCAGGACTGAGGTGTAGCCGTACACAGAAGGTGATCATCACACACCACAAAGCAGCAGTGAAACCTGCTCTGGATATCTGATCGACTGACTTACTCACCATAAGTACAATGATTTTTTGTTTGATAAACCACTGCCAGGCTTAAAACTAAACAGAGACATCTGTGTGTGTATTTGTTTAGTCAAATGTCGAGTTTCTGGGACATGAAGTAGGAAAATAAGGGTCACTGTGTTCTCAGTAAATAAAAACAGACAGCCGAGGATCAGCAGAAAACAGTTTAATAATTCACAAAGGAAAACATGTTGATTTAAAGGAGCTCAGTGATGATGGATCATGTTATTTTACTCAGTTTACATCAAACATCATGTTGATCACTGTGTTCTGGTGTGTGTGCAGAGCCTGAAATCAACATGTTGCATCAGATTATTGGCCGAGCTGGGCACATGTCTGTTAATCTGATGGTTTTTATTTATTCGTTTTAACTTTTTAAAATCTCTTTTATTTATTTTTTATTTTTTAACTTGTGTTAGATTCACTTTTCTTTTCCACAGTCATTCTGCTGTTTCCTGACTTCCCAGCAGGAGCAGACAGGGGGCAGCAGACAGTACCTGCTCTGAGGTGGGAGCTGCTGATGAACTAGTCATGAAGGACTCGGCCCTGAAAGCTCTGCTGAGACGTTTGGGGGGCAGAACGAGACAAGTTTTGATGTGTGAATTGTTTGATGTGTGTAGTGTTTGGTATTAACTGAATCCAGCTCTGGTCATCGTGTGTCATTCATCCATAACGTGGTCTGATTGGATTTAAAGCTGCTGTGATCTCAGCTCATCATGACAGGGTGTACGCAGGAGGTTCAGTCAGACCATGGTTTATGTAGCCCTCAGGTTTAGGAGAGACCACCACCTACAAAACAAGGAGAAAGAAAGTGAAACAGACTATTATCAGCTTCATGAACACAAAGGTTATTTCTAACCTCTGAGTTTCTGAGGAGCAGCTCACCTGTGGGGCAGGGTGGACCATGGTGACGGGTTGAACATGGGATGTAGGCGGAGCCTGAGCTGCCAGGGTAGTGTTTCCAGGTATAACATAGACCGGTTGCTGCTGCTGCTGCAACACACACACACACAAATAGACACACACACAGATAAAAACACAAAGCCACTCTAAACTCAGCTGTCTGCTACAGGATGAACTACCTCCGTTTGTCTCATCTCACCTGCTCGTTACAGCAGGGACAGGTGGCTTTACAAGCAAATCCTGCAACTGTGATCGTGACGATGAACTCCAGTAAATGGAAGACAGCCAGGACACCTGAAAAGCCCTGCATCCGGACCTGAAAGACACAAATGTCTTCATAATATCCTGGTAATTATACACCTGATGCTATCAAACAGCTTTAAGGAGAAATGACTGTTGTTTGGCATTCTAAAAATTCACCTTTAAGATTGATTTATCCATAGTTTGAAACAATAATCAAAATGTATCAGTGTCCATGGTTCACAGCTTGTAAATCATTATGCTAATCTCACCCTGTAGTGATCGCAAATCCACCGGCTGCTGTAATCAGAAGTCCAGCAGTAAAACATAATCCCAGCAGCGTCCATACAGTAGAGGATCAGAGCCGTCATCGAAACTACGGACGCCACAACGTTAAAGGCAAGGGACGTGTTCACCTGAGAGTGACATATGAAAGGAGACACGTCAAGGGAGACACTTCAAAGAAGACACATAAAAGGAAACACCTCTAAAGGGACACATCAAAAGACACACATTGGGAGTCATGTCACTTTAAATGAGACACAACCAAGAGGATACATCAGAGGAGACATCAAAGGAAACAGGTCAACGGAGACATGTCAAAGGAAACACATCAAAGGAGACACCTCAAATAAAAAATACATCTGAGGAGACACATCAAAGGAAACATGTCAGAGGAGACACATCAATGAAGATACATCTTAGGAGACATCAAACTAGACAGGTCAAGAGGGGAAGGATGAAGGAGATACATCAGAAAAGATACATCTAAGGAGATGTCATTGGAGACACATTTAAGGGACAAGTCAAAGATGAAATAACTGAGGAGACACATTTAAGGAGACACATTTAAGGAGACAAGTGGAAGAAGATACATCTGAGGAGACACTTTAAAGGAGACACTTGAAGGAGACAAGTCGAAGAAGATACATCTGAGGAGACACTTTTAAGGAGACACATTTAAGGAGACAAGTCAAAGAAGATACATCTGAGAAGACGTCAAAGAGGACACATTTAAGGGGACAAGTGGAAGAAGACACAATTAAGGAGACACATTTAAGGAGACACATTTAAGGAGATGTCATTGGAGACACATTTAAGGGGACAAGTGGAAGAAGACACAATTAAGGAGACACATTTAAGGAGACACATTTAAGGAGATGTCATTGGAGACACATTTAAGGGACAAGTCAAAGATGATATAACTGAGGAGACACATTTAAGGAGACATATTTAAGGAGACACTTTAAGGAGACAAGTCGAAGAAGATACATCTCAGAAGACACTTTTAAAGGAGACACATTTAAGGAGACAAGTCAAAGAAGATACATCTGAGGAGACACTTTTAAGGAGACACATTTAAGGAGACAAGTCAAGGAAGATACATCTGAGAAGACGTCAAAGGAGACACATTTAAGGGGACAAGTGGAAGATGACACAATTAAGGAGACACATTTAAGGAGACACATTTAAGGAGATGTCATTGGAGACACATTTAAGGGACAAGTCAAAGATGAAATAACTGAGGAGACACATTTAAGGAGACAAGTCAAAGATGATATAACCGAGGAGACACATTTAAGGAGACATATTTAAGGAGACACTTTAAGGAGACAAGTCGAAGAAGATACATCTCAGGAGACACTTTTAAAGGAGACACATTTAAGGAAACAAGTCAAAGAAGATACATCTGAGAAGACGTCAAAGGAGACACATTTAAGGGGACAAGTGGAAGAAGACACAATTAAGGAGACATATTTAAGGAGACATTTTAAGGAGACAAGTCAAAGAAGATACATCTGAGGAGACACTTTTAAGGAGACACATTTAAGGAGACAAGTCAAAGAAGATACATCTGAGGAGACACTTTTAAGGAGACACATTTAAGGAGACAAGTCAAAGAAGATACATCTGAGAAGACGTCAAAGGAGACACATTTAAGGGGACAAGTGGAAGAAGACACAATTAAGGAGACACATTTAAGGAGACACATTTGAGGAGACACATTTGAGGAGACAAGTCAAAGATGATATAACTGAGGAGGTGTCAAAGGAGACACATTTTAGGAGACAAGTCAAAGGAGACATTAAGAGCGAAACATATCTAGGGAAACAAAATTGTTGAGATAGATTTAAAGATACACCTGAACACACACACACCTACATGCACACTAAGGGACAGAGAGGATTATGGGAAACAGGAAATAACTTACCAGACAGCGGCTTGGAGATTTTCCAGCAGCCACAGTGAGAGATCCAGCTGTGATGTACTGAAGTTCAAAAAACATTATTATTGTTATTATTGTTATCATATTATCATATTTTTATAATTATATTATTATTATTATTATTATAATTATTATTATTATTATTATTATTATTTCATTATAATTATATTATTATTTTATTATTATAATTATATTATTATTTTATTATTATAATTATATTATTATTATATTATTATAATTATATTATTATTATTATTATTATTATTATTATTATGTTGTTTTTGTTATAGTTTATAATTGATAAAAAATATTTACAATCAGTTCATCAAGAAGCTGTGATATCATGAAAAATACAAAAATAAAATGATGATTTTTTTCTGGTAAACTGGACTAACTTCCAGAAGTTCATCACTCTGTGCCTCTCATTCAATAATTTATCTTCATTAAGTTTAGATTTATTTTAATAAAATTTTGTTCAATATCACATTTATTCACGTTACATATCAAATAAATAAATAAACGAGAAAAAGGTGAAGAAACTCACAAAGCCGGATCCCCACACGAAGATACCACTGAACACGCCAAGAGAGTCTGCACCAATCGCCATGACGATCCCAAACAGGAGCGCCATCACACCAATCATGATCTGAACGGTCTGAAACACACACACACACACACACACACACTGGGTGTTATCTTGTGATCATAGTTCTCTGATCAGCGTTTAATCAGGTCTGAAAGTTTAGGTTAACAGTGTACGGCAGCCTTTAAGGACAAAAAAAATGGCAAAAAAAAAAAAAATAGAGAATCCTCAGAGAGGAGAGAGAAGGATGGATGAAGGTCTGACTGTCTCAGGAGTTTTAGGAGGACCTGTCAATCTGAACTCATACATTGGGATCTTAAAGATTAATTCAGCTCCTAGATACAGGAAGTGTTGGTCCAGGGACTTTAGACTTTAAACCATAAGACATGTCATCGACCTGGAAACAGCAATAAACCACCTGTTTACTGTTTTATTCTTTAATACCTGCAGCCTACAGCCCAGATTGATAAAACTCACTAATGATTTACAGAAACCTGAGGGAGTTAATTAGACACGGCAGGTGTGTCCAGTTTTTGTTTTCACCGTACAAAGAGGAAGAAGGACAGAGGAAGAAGGACAGAGGAAGAAGGACAGAGGAAGTAAAGAAAGAAGGAACATGAAACAACAAAAGAGCAGCAGATAAAAACTGAATCAATGATCAGTTTCTGTTAAAAATCTTTTTAATATTCATCATCCTTTAAGTGTCTTTGGGAAATTTCTGTGCGTGACTCTGCAGCCGCATGATTATCATGTGTTTGGTTTAATAAATATATCACCTGACGGTAATAAAGATTTATTTTATCATCTAGGTGTCCTACATTTTACACACACAACCTCTTCCATCTGAAAGTCTCTGCTCCTTTTTCACTCTCTGTGTTATTTGATATCAAACCGTCAGGATTTCACTGAAGTATTTCTGTATCAATGACCTCATGTACCTCATGTTGAGTTCATTTATCTGAAATGACACATACATCTTTACATTTGCCAGATGAATACGAAGAAAATATCAGGATTAACTTCCTGAAACTTTATTTCCTTGTTTGGGATCTCCAAGTTCACTTCTTCACATTTCTAACTGAATAAATAGGAGACATTTCTTTCAGTTGAAAACAATCTGATACAATACTTCTCATAATAATAATCTAAAATAATCTGATGTCAAATTTTTTCATAGAAAATAATCTAATCTGCACTTTAATTTTTACATATTTTGTCTTGTTTCATATTTTTCACATTTGTTTTACGTCATTTCAGTTCAGCCAGAAACTCACCCCGACAGCCAGCGGGTGTCCCCGGATGAAGGACTGCGTCCCCACACACGCCCGCTGAGGCGAGCAGTGGGGCTGAGAGGGGATCACCTGGGTCAGGACCAGGACCCCACCTGTGGAGGTTGAGGCTGATCCTGAAACTGGAACTGGAACTGGTCCTGAGGCTGGAGAAGACATGGTCCAGGTGTGGCTGTTGGTTCTGCTCTGCTGGGTCAGATCAGGTGAGTGTCTCCAGGTGAGTGTCTCCAGGTGAGTGTCTCCAGGTGAGTGTCTCCAGGTGAGCTGACTCTGAGGTCTGACCTGCAGCGCTCTGATGCTCCTGAAAAACTCTCACAGGTAAATCATTCACCTGATGATACCTGCTGTGACATCACTGAGCTCTGTTCCTATTGGTCTGGGTAAGGGTTACAGTGTGTGTGTGTGTGTGTGTGTGTGTGTGTGTGTGTCATGGCTCAGTTTCTCGCTGACTAACCCAGTCCCGTCTGTATTTAGAGCAGCAGCTGTCTGAGTGTGTGTGTGTGTGTGTGTGTGTGTGTGTGTGTGTGTGTGTGTGTGTGTGTGTGTGTGTGTGTGTTAAGACAGTTAAAGGGATAGTTCAGTTTTTTTGAAGTGGGGTTGTATGAGCTCTATGTGACCACTAAGGACATTAGATACAGTAGAAAGTTGTCTCCTCTCCCTCAGTAAGACACAAACTGTAATCGATGGTGACGAGGAAATAGACGCTAACAGGGACAGACGGTACCAAATTCAAAGGCTATTTTCTCTGCCTACAAGAACTCAAATCAAAAAGTAATACCACAGTTTAAGAGTACGATACATCAAATATTTTTTAAGTGCATTAAGTCTTCGGAAATATAAACATTTATCTGGACCTAACTAACTGGTCATGTATCCTTCCGCGCAGCGCTAGTGCGCTCCATCCCCCCTCCTCCTTTCAGCTGTAGGGAATGTAAACAAGCTATGCTTCAGGCGCCGGTTTTAGCCTCGTGTAAGTTTGATCAAGTATCGTAATTCTGTTTTTTGTACTCTAAGGATTGTGAGGCAGTGTAGGAAATTCAAAATGAGTGACTATGACAGCGACGATGAAGTTTCATTCACTTTGGAACCAAAAGGATACCTGTATGAACCGTAGTACACAGAGCTGCTACAGATGGAGACTGAAAGGAATACAGAGGAAACATCTGCAGACACTGGACATCGAGATAGAGTCGGAAATACTCAGTGGTGTAAATGTCTGAGCTGTGACTCAATGCCCACGGATGCTGAGTGTTACTGCTGTCACGAGTGGAACTTGGTTACAGACACTCTTCAGGATTTGTCTGAGGACACTGCTGGCTCTCAAGCTGTCTGTATAACTCATCACACAGATTTCCCTGCTCTTCTGAATTCTGGAGTGTCCTGTAACAGCAACAACAACAACAACAACAACAACAGTCATGGCAGCAGTAACACTCAGCATCTTGATGTCCAGTGTCCGCGGATGTTTCCTCTGTATTCCTTTCAGTCTCCATCTGTAGCAGCTCTTCTTCTGTGTGCTCCGGTTCATAGAGGTATCCTTTTGGTTCCAAAGTGAATGGAACTTCATCGTCGCTGTCATAGTCACTCATTTTGAATTTCCTACGCTGCCTCACAATCCTTAGAGTACAAATAAAAGAATTACGATACTTGATCAAACTTACACGAGGCTACAACCGGCGCCCGAAGCATAGCTTGTTTACATTCCCTACAGCTGAAAGGAGGAGGGGGGACAGAGCGCACTAGCGCTGCGCGGAAGGATACATGACCAGTTAGCTAGGTATAAATGTTCATATTTCCGAAGACTTAATGCACTTAAAAAATATTTTATGCAGCGTACTCTTAAACTGTGGTATTACTTTTTGATTTTAGTTCTTGTAGGCAGAGAAAATAGCCTTTGAATTTGATACCGTCTGTCCCTGTTAGCGTCTATTTCCTCGTCACCATCGATTACAGTTTGTGTCTTACTGAGGGAGAGGAGACAACTTTCTACTGTATCTAATGTCCTTAGTGGTCACATGGAGCTCATACAACCCCACTTCAAAAAAACGGAACTATCCCTTTAACACTACTGAGCTAGGCAGCTAACATTAAAGAGCTATGACAGCTAATGTCAGAGAACTAACATGTCTATTGTCTTAATTAATGTTTTTATTGTTTTTTTTCCTTCTGTGCACTTTGAGATTTGGCGAATGTAAAGTGCGTTATAAAGAAAATCCATTATTTTTATTATTATTATTATTATGTTTTACATTAAAGAGATAAACAAACTTTGATTGACTGTTACATGATCTAGAGCAACATGCTTTTTAAAAACATACTCTTTTCAAACATGCTGTACTATAAGATGATCTGTGATAAGTTTAAGTGTCAGGTTCATTGGTTATCTTTCCTACAGGTTTGGGAATAGATATACAACAAAAAAGGTGATAAACCACCTAGTGCCACCAATCCCAAAGGGCAGTCGACATGGAGTAAAAGTATTACCAGACAAGGATGCCTAGCCCCTTAAATTAGTTTAATAATAAATATACCAAGTATAAGAATCAAAAACAAAAACAAACAAGCAAACAAAAAAGTAATTTTTGTTGTAGCAGCTCATTGAAACCATGAGTGCGGAGGGGAAGCGGTATAAATGAGACCCTTCCACGGAGCGGACGGCCTGTCCACGCCCTCCATACAGCCCATGTACCCAATGATTTTTACAATGTGTCATATGTTTATAAAACGAGATGTGTTGATAGTTTTGGCTATATTTACCAATTTTAAAATGAAGAATAAAGATTACACAGCCGGTCCATGCAGTGGAGCACAGACAGCCTGTCAGTGTCGTGGAGCACAGACAGCTCAATGCACAGCAGGGTCTTATATCCACTGACCATGGTTTATGTAGCCCTCAGGTTTAGGAGAGACCACCACCTACAAAACAAGGAGGAAGAAAGTGAAACAGACTATTATCAGCTTCATGAACACAAAGGTTATTTCTAACCTCAATGTCTGGTTCTGGTCTCTGAGGAGCAGCTCACCTGTGGGGCAGGGTGGACCATGGTGACGGGTTGAACATGGGATGTAGGCAGAGCCTGAGCTGCCAGGGTAGTGTTTCCAGGTATAACATAGACCGGTTGCTGCTGCTGCTTCAACACACACACACACACACACAAATAGACACACACACAGATAAAAACACAAAGCCACTCTAAACTCAGCTGTCTGCTACAGGATGAACTACCTCCGTTTGTCTCATCTCACCTGCTCGTTACAGCAGGGACAGGTGGCTTTACAAGCAAATCCTGCAACTGTGATGGTGACGATGAACTCCAGTAAATGGAAGACAGCCAGGACACCTGAGAAGCCCTGCATCCGGACCTGAAAGACACAAACATCTTCATTATGTCCTGGTAATTATACACCTGATGCTATCAAACAGCTTTAAGGAGAAATGACTGTTGTTTGACATTCTAAAAATTCACCTTTAAGATTGAGTTATCCATAGTTTGAAACAATAATCAAAATGTATCAGTGTCCATGGTTCACAGCTTGTAAATCATTATGCTAATCTCACCCTGTAGTGATCGCAAATCCACCGGCTGCTGTAATCAGAAGTCCAGCAGTAAAACGTAATCCCAGCAGCGTCCATACAGTAGAGGATCAGAGCCGTCATCGAAACTACGGACGCCACAACGTTAAAGGCAAGGGACGTGTTCACCTGAGAGTGACATATGGAAGGAGACACGTCTGAGGAGACACTTCAAAGAAGACACATAAAAGGAAACACCTCTAAAGGGACACATCAAAAGACAAACATTGGGAGACATGTCACTTTAAATGAGACACAACCAAGAGGATACATCAGAGGAGACATCAAAGGAAACAGGTCAACGGAGACATGTTAAAGGAAACACATCAAAGGAGACACCTCAAATAAAAAATACATCTAAGGAGACACATCAAAGGAAACATGTCAGAGGAGACACATCAATGAAGATACATCTTAGGAGACATCAAACGAGACAGGACAAGAGGGGAAGGATGAAAGGAGATACATCAGAAAAGATACATCTAAGGAGATGTCATTGGAGACACATTTAAGGGACAAGTCAAAGATGAAATAACTGAGGAGACACATTTAAGGAGACACATTTAAGGAGACAAGTGGGAGAAGATACATCTGAGGAGACACTTTAAAGGAGACACTTTAAGGAGACAAGTCGAAGAAGATACATCTGAGGAGACACTTTTAAGGAGACACATTTAAGGAGACAAGTCAAAGAAGATACATTTAAGGAGATGTCATTGGAGACACATTTAAGGGGACAAGTGGAAGAAGACACAATTAAGGAGACACATTTAAGGAGACACATTTGAGGAGACACATTTGAGGAGACACATTTGAGGAGACAAGTCAAAGATGATATAACTGAGGAGATGTCAAAGGAGACACATTTTAGGAGACAAGTCAAAGGAGAGATTAAAAGCGAAACATATTTAAGGAAATAAAATTATGGAGATGTGTTTCCACCTCCCTCACTGTTCAAATGTCTTATCTTAGTGAATATGTCGAAACACTCTTTACAAATTAAGTTGGACTCAAACATTGTAAATTAATAGTGCTAATACTTTATGCTAATACAACAAATTACAGTTAGTTGGTTCAACAAATTTGGGTCTTGCTAAATGAAAGCAATTTGATAAAATGGAAATTTTTCCCATATTTAAAATTATGTTCACTCAACAAGTAATTTCTTTAAGTGTATTATTGTTATTTTATCATCTAGCTGTATTTTGCACCATGCAGGACTGAGGTGTACCCGTACACAGAAGGTGATCATCACACACCTCGAAGCAGCAGTGAAACCTGCTCTGGATATCTGATCGACTGACTTACTCACCATAAGTACAATGATTTTTTGTTTGATAAACTACGTCCAGGCTTAAAACTAAACAGAGACGTATGTGTGTGTATTTGTTTAGTCAAATGTCGAGTTTCTGGGACATGAAGTAGGAAAATAAGGGTCACTGTGTTCTCAGTAAATAAAAACAGACAGCCCAGGATCAGCAGAAAACAGTTTAATCAGTGGCGAACCGTGGCCCCAGCCACTGGGCCTTCAGTAGGACCATGGGACCACACAATCAAACAAAGAAATAAAAACAATAGCCAGAATCATGTGACATGGAAGTTCAGTATATTGATAGTTTTGCAGGATTACAAATTTATCATGTGCCTGAACACTTCAATACCTGACACAACTTCAAACAATTAAAAAATGAAAATATAAAATTGAAAAAAATCAACTTAAAATCAATCACTGTGCTCACAATGGGCCTCATTCATGAACAGTGTGTACACACAAATTTGTGCTTAAATCGAGCAAACCTTTAGTGATATACTGTATACTCTTTCGGTGTCTCCTCCTCATCCTCCTTACAATAATGTACTCCATCTTTTTTAGATCACATTAATAATAAAAACTAAAACAGAGAAATATGGGAAATAACAGGTACATCCAGAGTAACATACATTTATTTTCTCTCTTTTTTTGCTCCATCTTTTCCCCCTTTTTTTTCTTTGAATTTAATGAAATGAGAGAACCAGATATATACTCAGTATCAGATGTTAAGGCTGTTTATTGTTGAATTGTAAGATGTGCATCAAACTTCCAGCTGTCGTCAGGTTAACTTTCCATTATGACAAACCGCTTTAATCTGACATCAGATGTGACGGGACAGTTAATATAGATATAAATGTATATGCTGGTTCAGACAGTTACATTAAATAGTGATTACTGTGATTGTTTACTGCATTAAAATGTGCCTGACACTCTGGAAACCTGCCTCTGAGGCTTTGTTGACATGTGCGCCTATCACCAAATTACAGCTGCGGAGGGTGCACTCCGCCCTGCGCCGAGGTTAGACCAGGTTGGAGCTGGCGAGCTTTCAGCCTTGAAAACTGAGTTTCAAGTAATCCAGCAACCACACAGTCTTCTCCGTTACTTTCTGCCATTTCTCTTCACGTTCTGCCAACTAGATCTTCTCTTTTCTCCTCACTCACTCACAGCTACAGTTAGGCGCTTATCCATTAAGTATTCGCAAATCCCCGGAAGATGACAGGAAATGATCCCGCCCACAACTTAACAAAATATGATTGGCTAAGACAGCTGTCAATGTCAAATTGTGTCCACATTCGCTTGAGTTACACAGGCATTCGTTGCAGTTACTGGAGGCCCTGCCTGCCAGAAGGTGTCACTGATTTACCCGGATACCATCAAAAGGAAAACTGTGATTGGTTCAAAATAAATAAATAAAGACAAAATTAGAAAATAAATAAATAAATTATTTAGGAGTACAAAAATTCTTTCAATATTTTTTATTAGGCCTTCACTGAATACCTTGAAGGCCCAGGGGTTCCCCTCTGAGTTGAATGATTCACAAAGGAAAACGTGTTGATTTAAAGGAGCTCAGTGATGATGGATCATGTTATTTTACTCAGTTTACATCAAACATCATGTTGATCAGTGTGTTCTGGTGTGTGTGCAGAGCCTGAAATCAACATGTTGCTTTAGATTATCGACCGAGCTGGGCACATGTCCGTTAATCTGATGGTTTTTATTTATTCGTTTTAACTTTTTAAAATCTCTAATTCACTTTTCTTTTTCACAGTCATTCAGTCGTTTCCTGACTTTCCAGCAGGAGCAGACAGGGGGCAGCAGACTAGAGGTGTCCCAGTCCGATATTTATATCGGATATCGGTCCGATATCAGCAAAAAAAACAAAAATCGGTATTGTATCGGAATGCGTCTAAAATCTCTGATATAAGCAGTCCATTCCAGACCCCGCTCCTGCTGTTTTTATTTGATTTGTTTAGGTTATTTTCTGGGTTTTCTAATTTATTCTTTCTTTTATTCAATTACTAGTATTTTTTATGTTTAATGTTAACATTTCTGTTACCCATTGGTTAATAATAAATAGGTCAGTTTTTCCTCATACCTACTGTTGCTGATTACTGTTCTTTGTTTGAATAATATCACTTCATCAAGCCTTTTCTAACATGACTTTCAACAAAATAAGTAATAAAAGTATGCATGTTTAATGCTGATATCGTATCGGATTAATATCGGTATCGGCTAATACTCAATGCTGCAGTATCGGTATGGTATCGGAAGTGAAAATGTAATATGGGGACATCCCTACAGCAGACAGTAACCTGCTTTGAGGTGGGGGCTGCTGATGAACTAGTCATCCATAACGAGGTCTGATTGGATTTAAAGCTGCTGTGATCTCAGCTCATCATGACAGGGTGTACGCAGGAGGTTCAGTCATAAACCAGACCATGGTTTATGTAGCCCTCAGGTTTAGGAGAGACCACCACCTACAAAACAAGGAGAAAGAAAGTGAAACAGGCTATTATCAGCTTCATGAACACAAAGGTTATTTCTAACGTCAATGTCTGGTTCTGGTTTCTGAGGAGCAGCTCACCTGTGGGGCAGGGTGGACCATGGTGACGGGTTGAACATGGGATGTAGGCGGAGCCTGAGCTGCCAGGGTAGTGTTTCCAGGTATAACATAGACCGGTTGCTGCTGCTGCTGCAACACACACACACACAAATAGACACACACACAGATAAAAACACAAAGCCACTCTAAACTCAGCTGTCTGCTACAGGATGAACTACCTCCGTTTGTCTCATCTCACCTGCTTGTTACAGCAGGGACAGGTGGCTCTACAAGCAAATCCTGCAACTGTGATCGTGACGATGAACTCCAGTAAATGGAAGACAGCCAGGACACCTGAGAAGCCCCGCATCTGGGCCTAAAAGACACAAATGTCTTCATAATATCCTGGTAATTATACACCTGATGCTATCAAACAGCTTTAAGGAGAAATGACTGTTGTTTGGCATTCTAAAAATTCACCTCTAAGATTGATTTATCCATAGTTTGAAACAATAATCAAAATGTATCAGTGTCCATGGTTCACAGCTTGTAAATCATTATGCTAATCTCACCATGAAGTGATCGCACCACCAGCTATTTTCCCAGCAGTGAAACATAATCCCAACAGCGTCCAGACAGTAGATGATCAGAGCCGATATCGAAACTAGGGACGCCAGAACGTTAAAGGCAAGGGACGTGTTCACCTGAGAGTGACATATGAAAGGAGACATGTCAAGGGAGACACGTCTGAGGAGACATTTCAAAGAAGACACGTCAAAGGAAACCCGCCAAGGAGACACATCAAAGGGGACATCTCGAAGGAAACACTTTAAATAAGACACAACCAAGAGGATACATCTGAGGAGACATCAAAGGGGACATTTCAAATAAGACACATCAAAAGAGATAGATTAGGAGACATGTTAAAGGACTCACATCAAAGGAGACACATTTGAGGAGACATTAAACGAGACAGGTCAAAGGAGACACATCAGAAAAGATACATCTGAGGAGACATCAAAGGAGACGCATTTAAGGAGACAAGTCAAAGAAGATATAACTGAGGAGATGTCAAAGGAGACAAGAAAAAGGAGACAAGTCAAAGAAGATATAACTGAGGAGTTGTCAAAGGAGACAAGAAAAAGGAGACAAGAAAAAGGAGACAAGTCAAAGAAGACACATCTAAGGAGACATTTCAGAGGAGACACCTCTTAGGGGACGTTTAAAGGAGACACCTGTAAAGGAACACATTAAAAGAAATACATTAGGAGAAATGTCAAAGGAAACACTTCAAAGGAGACATTTCAAATAAAAAATAGATCTAAGGAGACACATCAAAGGAAACATGTCAGAGGAGACACATCAAAGAAGATACATCTAGGGAGACATCAAACAAGACAGGTCAAAGAAGATACATCCAAGGAGACATCAAAGGAGACATCAAAGGAGACAAGTCATAGAAGACACATCTGAGATTACATCAAAGGAGACACATTTGAGGGGATAGTCAAAGGAGACAAGTTGAAGATGATATATAACTGAGACACATCAAATATACACCTGAACACACACACACACCTACATGCACACTCAACAGGAAATAACTTACCAGACAGCGGCTTGGAGATTTTCCAGCAGCCACAGTGAGAGATCCAGCTGTGATGTACTGAGGTTCAAAAAAGATTATTATTGTTATTATTATTATTATTATTATTATTATTATTATATTTTTTAGTGTTATTATGTTTTTGTTGTTTTGTTGTTTTTGTCATTGTTTACTTTTGGTAGTAATTATTTACAATAAGTTCAACTTATCATATTAATATCACATTTATTCATGTTACATATCAAATAAATAAATAAACAAGAAAAGATGAAGAAACTCACAAAGCAGGATCCCCACACAAAGATACCACTGAACACGCCAACAGATTGTGCACCAATCGCCATGACGATCCCAAACAGGAGCACCACCACACCAATCATGATCTGAACGGTCTGAAACACACACACACACACACACACACACACACACACACACACACACACACACACACACACACACACACACACACACACACACAAACACACACACACACACACACACTGGGTGTAACCTTGTGATCATAGTTCTCTGATCAGCGTTTAATCAGGTCTGAAAGTTTAGGTTAACAGTGTACGGCAGCCTTTAAGGACAAAAAATGGCAAAATAATAATAATAATAAAAAAAAATAGAGAATCCTCAGAGAGGAGAGAGAAGGATGGATGAAGGTCTGACTGTCTCAGGAGTTTTAGGAGGCTCTGTCAATCTGAACTCGTGCATTGGGATTTTAAAGATTAATTCAGCTCCTAGATACAGGAAGTGTTGGTCCTGGGACTTTAGACTTTAGACACTAAGGGCTCTAATTTCGTGGCCCAGCACAGGGGGCGCAACCCTGGCACACCAGGGGGAGGTGTCAGCAGATTCATGTTGGCGCAGTGACAATTTCGTGCCAAAAAAGTGCGCTGAAAGCTCGCCAGCTCCAACCCGGTCTATCCTCGGCGCAAAGCGGAGGCGTTTGTCACTCAGGATTTACCCATGATTTCCCATATTTCTCTGTTTTAGTCTTTATTTTTAACCTGATCTAAAAAGATGGAGTACGCTCATTTGATTGGTGAAAACAGCGCTCGGCTGTGTTAAACCCACTCATGGCTTTTCTCCTCCCTCTCTGCCATTTGCGCCGAGGGAGGCGTGGACGCGCAGCTCTGCGCTCCTCTGCACCTTGAATGCGCCTCTCTTGGCACTGCAGGAAACTTGCAAGGTGTGCCGGTCACGCCCTGTCCGCGCGGCAAAGGCCGGCGCAGGGCAGGTGCACCTGCGCTTGCGCCTGGTCTATGAAATTAGAGCCCTTAGACATGTCATCGACCTGGAAACAGCAATAAACCAGCTGTTTACTGTTTTCTTTTATTAATACCTACAGCCTACAACACAGGGTGATAAAACTACATTTGCCAGATTAATACCAAAATAATTCAGGATTAACTTCCTGAAACTTTATTTCCTTGTTTGGGATCGCCAAGTTCACTTCTTCACATTTCTAACTGAATAAATAGAAGACATTTCTTTCAGTTGAAAACAATCTGACACACTACTTCTCATAATAATAATCTAGAATAATCTGATGTCAAATATTTCCATAGAAAATAATCTAATCTGCACTTTAATTTTTACATATTTTGTCTTGTTTCATATTTTTTTCACATTTGTTTTATCCCATTTCAGTTCAGCCAGAAACTCACCCCGACAGCCAGCGGGTGTCCCCGGATGAAGGGATGCGTCCCCACACTCGCCCGCTGAGGCGAGCATTGGGGCTGAGAGGGGATCACCTGGGTCAGGACCAGGACCTCATTTGTGGAGGTTGAGGCTGATCCTGAAACTGGAACTGGAACTGGTCCTGAGGCTGGAGAAGACATGGTCCAGGTGTGGCTGTTGGTTCTGCTCTGCTGGGTCAGATCAGGTGAGTGTCTCCAGGTGAGTGTCTCCAGGTGAGTGTCTCCAGGTGAGTGTCTCCAGGTGAGTGTCTGACCTGCAGCGCTCTGATGCTCCTGAAAAACTCTCACAGGTAAATCATTCACCTGATGATACCTGCTGTGACGTCACTGAGCTCTGTTCCTATCGGTCTGGGTAAGGGTTACAGTGTGTGTGTGTGTGTGTGTGTGTGTGTGTGTGTGTATGTGTGTGTGTGTGTGTGTGTGATGGCTCAGTTTCTCGCTGACTAACCCTGTCCCGTCTGTATTTAGAGCAGCAGCTGTCTGAGTGTGTCTGACTTTGTGTGTGTGTGTGTGTGCGTGTGTGTGTGTGTGTGTGTGACCTCCTGGGTCCTTTAAAGGTGCTGCAGCTGCTCGTATTTTTAGACTAAGGAAAAATAACCGCGCGCAGGAAGAGCACACACTGAAGGATTATTTAATTGGTTAATCTGTGACTGTTGCTTTAATGAGATTAGATTAACCATCATAAATTAATCATAAATTATGTAATCGTTATGTCAGACCAGAGAATCAGCTGTGAGCTCATCGAGCTGTGATCAGGAGCACGTCCTTCACAGATTATAATCAGGGCTTGACGTTAACACCGGCCAACCGGCCAAATGCGGGTGGATTTTGGCAGTGGATGATAACACCGCCGCTCCCACTGGCCACTTCGGCGTATGAATTTTATCTCAAACATGGAGCAGAGAGACAAGCAAAAAGATGACTCTGATGATGAAAGCTCTGAGGAAATTTAATTTATCTCTCTTTCATTGTCATTCTCATGAAAAAAGAAATGATTTTCTGATCACAATCGTTGATAGATATTTAAGCAGACAGAGTCTCTTGCTGAGTTTTTATCAGTCCAATTAATCCCCTTTACCATTTTATTATAAGCATTAACAAACTACTATTTAATTACTATGTCTTTTGAGTGTGCATAGGGGTCATTTACATTTAAAGAGGTTGTAAATCTATTTTAAATAAACTTTAGCATTTAATCATATTGAACATAATTATCCAACAACAAATTGTGGCCAGTGAAAATACTGAGTGGCCAGTAACTCGGGGATACCACTAGCCACAGTGGCTGCTGAGCAAAAAGTGAATGTCAAGCCCTGATTATAATCTGTGAACACTGTTGCTGTTGGTGCTCCAGGTTCTGGTTTCAGGGCGCTCTGCCTCAGCCCGGCAGCTGGCGTTGGCTCTCCGGGGACTAAAACCTGGAGCTGGACCTGACAGGAAGTGGCACGGTTAAACCAGCAGGGATCAGGGAGCGCTGTGATTGGCTGGGTGGGGTCAGGCCTGTGATTCAAACATCAGGTGATAACATCTGGATGAATTAAAGAAGCTCAGTTTCATTAAAAGACAATAAATCAAGATCTTTCCTCACCCCCTCCTCCCCTTCCTCTGCTTGTCCCTCTGTCCCTCCTCCCCCTTCCTCCCTCCCCTCCCCCTCTGTCCTGTCTTCAGATCTGGGTCCTGCTCTCTGCTCTCTGCTCACTTCTTTATTTCCTCTCGGATGTTCTGAACCCGTCGTGGCCATGGCAGATAAAAGTCGATCTGTGTCGAGGAGGAAGGAGAGGAGTGAGAAGGAGTCTGGAGCAGCAGAGGAGGTGAAGAATGAAGGAGGGAAGGATAAAGGAGAGAAGGATAAAGGAGAGAAGGATAAAGGAGAGGCTGCAGGAGGTTCTGAGGAGAACGGAGAACTTCAGGTCGAACCGATAGAACTTCCTCCCTTTGAGATCATCGCAGGGTGAGTCTGGGCTGCGGACCTAATGTGACTGATCTGTGTGTCTATATCGACATATCTACATATCTATATATCTATATATCTACAAATCTCTCTATATGATGATTGATAAACTCAGATTGAATGGATTTGTAAAGTTTTACACTTTGAAGTTGATCAGTTTTGGTGTGAAGCTGCTAAAATAACAAGGAGTCTAAATGTAGAGCTACGTGAAAGAACAGCTGTTCAGTCCTCATGTATAGAGCCGCTTGATTATAGAGCTACTTAAGCTAGAGTTGTAGCTCAAACACAGACCTGCTGGATTAAAGATCTGCTTGGATAAAGAGATGCTATGCTAGCTGAGCTGTAGATCTGCTCAATCATTCAGCTGCTTTGACTTTGACAAAGAGCTGCTAACGTAGATCTGCTCTAATGTAGAGCAGCTTAAATGTAGAGCTCCATGAATGTAGGACTGGGTAAATACAGACAGGTTTAAATGTTGAGCTGAGTAAATATAGAACCGTTTGAATGCAGGGCTCCGTAAATGTAGAGCTGAGTGAATACAGAGCTGCTTGAAACGAAGTTGCTGACCTGCTTAAAGGTAGAGCTGTTTGAACGTAGATCTGAGTGAATAAAGAGCTGTTTGAATGTAGAGCTGCCTGTATGTGGAGCATTGTTAATGAATATAAAGCTCAGCCAATGAGGAGCAGCTGGACTAAAGAGGTGACTGAATGTGGAGCTGAGTAAAGGTTGAGCTGCGAGGACCTGAGGCTGTGTTGTGCTTTCTGCGAGAACGTGACGTGAGGAAATCAGATGCATGAGATCTGCGCGACAGAATGTGTAAGGCTTTATGCTTAACACCCTGCGTGGCGTTAGTTGGTGTCCATTCATCCATTTAGTGCAAATCAAATTCACAAAATGTAAATACAAAATTAAAGCTTATTGCCACTGTCAGGGCATTAAAGTGATGCTCTGGGATGGAACAAGTTGGGTCCTATCACAAGGTTTAGAGCAGAAATTGCCCCTACAGCAGTGATTTTGTGCAGCAGAAGCCCAGAGCGCTCGCACCAAACACCCCCTCCCTGCTCCTCTGCAGGTTTCCTCTGCACTCAGACGGAGCCATATTTTACTTGACCAAAAACACAAATAAACGGACTCCCACCAAAAAAATCTGATATCAGTCTGCATTCACGCTTTATTTAGAGAATTTTCAGCGCGTTACTTTCACACAAACGCTAAATAAGGCTCTAGTTCTCATCGTGTCTCTTCGTCCTGGCAGACTACCTGCGTTTGTTTATATCTGGCACGCCGCGCGCGCAGACTGATACACTAAGTGGTGAGCAGTGTTGGGAAAGTTACTTTTAAAAAGTAACTAGTTATTGTAATAATTAGTGCTGAGAAAATGTAATTAGTTACTTAACTAGTTCCTAAATTATAAAAGTAACTAGTAACTAGTTGCTTTACTTTACTAAAAAAAAAAACGTTGATGGCTCAGTAACAGAAAGGTCAACTTTATAATTTTAGCTACTATTTTTATGACTTGTAGTGGAACAATAAAACACAACAGATAGATTAAGAAATATTGACAGGAATATTTATTTTTGTAAACCAGAATTGCTCTCTTTTCGCAGTGTAACAGTGACTAGTTTCTTTGCCGTGTGTTTCGTGGTCAGGTGCTTTAAAAGATTGGCATTGCTGGATTTCAACGTGGATAAACGTTTCTGCCCTGGGCAGAGTTTGCATTTCACAACAATGTTTTTGTCGTCTGCCTTTACCTCCACCAATTCAAAATAATGTTTGTACTTCCATCCTGCAAAGCTGGCACCGCTGCCTTCCATTGTAGATGGTTGTAAGGTACTCGTCTGCTCGCTGCAGCTCATCTTGTCGTGTTTGTTGACTGTGTGCGCGCTTGATCATACTCATGTCTGGGTGTGTGCAGCAGCATGGGCCCGCCAAACTCTGTTTCTGATTGGCTTACCGTCAGAAATTCTCTCTTCTCCATGCTTGTTTTGGTTACTCATTGTGTTTTTCTGCCAATTTCACTTCCGGTTCCACCGCGGTCAGCAACAGACATTTACAAAATAAAAGCATGTGAGCAACATGCACTAATGTGCGATAAAATATTCAACGGTGTTAATAGATTGACGGGTTAACGCGAAAATAATGCGTCAACTTTCCCAGCACTAATAATAATAATAATACATTTTATTTGGAGGCGCCTTTCATGACACCCAAGGCCACCTTACAACAAACGATAAAAAACATTGTAAAATATCATTAAAACAGATCATCAGAATAAAAGCAAGTGAGGTGCACAGTGTTCAATTAAAGTGAGTAGGCCAGTTTAAACAGATGAGTTTTGAGTTGAGATTTAAATAGGTTGATGGAGTCTGACTGTCGTATGTGTGGGGGGAGGGAGTTCAAGAGTCTGAGCAGCTGAAGGCTCGGGCACCCACGGTAGTGAGGTGTGAAGTGGGGATTGTGAGTAGTCCAGCAGAGGTTGAAGGTTAGGGCGGAGGGTGCGGGAGGGAGTGTATTCATGGAGAAGGTCACAGAGGTATGAGGGGGCTAGGTCATGCAGAGCTTTGTAGGTGAGGAGAAGGTTCTTATATTGAATACGGTATTGAACAGGGAGCCAGTGTAGTTGGATGAGAACAGGGGTGACATGGTCCAATGATACGGGCAGCCGAGTTCTGATTGATTTGCAGTTTATTGATGAGTTTGGTGGGGAGAGCGGTGAGGAGGGCATTGCAGTAATCAACGCGGGAGGTGACAAATGAGTGAACCAGAATTTCAGTGCTGGATTGGGACAGTGTTGGGTGGAGTCTGGAGATATTGTGAAGCTGGAAAAATGCAGTCCTGGTGATATTTGAAATATGAGGTGCAATGGAGAGGGTGCTGTCCAGAATGACGCCGAGGCTCTTAAAGGGATAGTTCAGTTTTTTTGAAGTGGGGTTGTATGAGCTCTATGTGACCACTAAGGACATTAGATACAGTAGAAAGTTGTCTCCTCTCCCTCAGTAAGACACAGACTGTAATCGATGGTGACGAGGAAATAGACGCTAACAGGGACAGACGGTACCAAATTCAAAGGCTATTTTCTCTGCCTACAAGAACTAAAATCAAAAAGTAATACCACAGTTTAACAGTACGATACATAAAATATTTTTTAAGTGCATTAAGTCTTCGGAAATATAAACATTTATCTGGACCTAACTAACTCATGTGTCCTTCCGCGCAGCGCTAGTGCGCTCCGTCACCCCTCCTCCTTTCAGCTGTAGGGAATGTAAACAAGCTATGCTTCGGGCGCCGGTTGTAGCCTCGTGTAAGTTTGATCAAGTATAGTAATTCTTTTGTTTGTACTCTGGACATCAAGATATAGTTGGAAATACTCAGTGGTGTAAATGTCTGAGCTGTGACTCAATGCCCACGGATGCTGAGTGTTACTGCTGTCACGAGTGGAGCTTGGTTACAGACACTCTTCAGGATTTGTCTGAGTTAGAGGACACTGCTCGCTCTAAAGCCGTCTGTACAAGTCATCACACAGATTTCCCTGCTCCTCTGAATTCTGGAGTGTCCTGTAACAGCAACAACAACAACAACAGTCGTGGCAGCAGTAACACTCAGCATCTCGATGTCCAGTGTCAGTGGATGTTTCCTCTGTGTTCCTTTCAGTCTCCATCTGTAGCAGCTCCTCTTCTGTGTGCTCCGGTTCATACAGGTATCCTTTTGGTTCCAAAGTGAATGAAACTTCATCTTCGCTGTCATAGTCACTCATTTTGAATTTCCTACGCTGCCTCACAATCCTTAGAGGACAAACAAAAGAATTACGATACTTGATCAAACTTACACGAGGCTACAACCAGCGCCCGAAGCATAGCTTGTTTACATTCCCTACAGCTGAAAGGAGGAGGGGGGACGGAGCGCACTAGCGCTGCGCGGAAGGAAACATGACCAGTTAGTTAGGTATAAATGTTCATATTTCCGAAGACTTAATGCACTTAAAAAATATTTTATGTATCGTACTCTTAAACTGTGGTATTACTTTTTGATTTTAGTTCTTGTAGGCAGAGAAAATAGCCTTTGAATTTGGTACGGTCTCTCCCTGTTAGCGTCTATTTCCTCGTCACCATCGATTACAGTCTGTGTCTTACTGAGGGAGAGGAGACAACTTTCTACTGTATCTAATGTCCTTAGTGGTCACATAGAGCTCATACAACCCCACTTCAAAAAAACTGAACTATCCCTTTAAGAGCCTCGGGTGATGTCGGATGATGGTGAGACTACATCCATGTTTTATACAGTCTATGAAATTTCCAGATGTGCGTGGTGCAGACACTTTCCACGTGAAAGGGACCACTCGAAGGGGCGTAGGTGCGAAAATTACGTCATTCAACTGCACGAAGCCACGCGGACCCTGCAGACGCATCAAGCATAAATCAGCCTTTAGAGCTAAATGAATGAAAAGCTGCTCAAATGTAGAGCTGCTTAAAAGTGCAGCTGTGTAAGTGTAGAGCTGAGTGAGTGCAGGGTTTATTAATTATAGAGCTGCTAGAATATAGATCTGCTTAAATTCAGAGCAGAGTAAATGTAGATGTGCTTGAATGTAGAGCTGCTTTAGAGTAAATTTTTTTGAACATTGAGCTGAACAATCGTAGAAATGTATGAATGAAGAGTTTTGTAAACATATTTCTCTGTCATCCTTCACTGCATCAGAGTCTTAATCATCACACACTGACACATGCTTCCTGTCGTCCACAGAGACCGGATTGATCCTTTCGTCTTTAAGTTCCAGTTTAAGAACGTGGAGTACTCTTCAGGCCGTAATAAGACCTTCCTGTGTTACCTGGTGGATTGTGGGAATTCTGCTGTGGGGCTGCGGAGAGGATGTCTGGAGGATGAACACACAGGACCTCACGCGGAGGAGGCCTTCTTCACACAGTGCCTCCCTCATTACGACTCTACTGACAAATACACCATCACCTGGTACTGAGCCCTGTCACACCGGCACCAACACACGAGTCCAGAAAGTCTTTTTTTTTTTTTTTTCAGCTAAAATTAACAGCGTTATTTATTCCTCACCATGTTTTCACTGTGATCATGACTGAATGTGAAGTGGCCAAATACCATGGTTCTTACTTTAATAACAATATAGATCAACAGTCTTCAACCTGTGGCTCTGGGGCCTCATGCGGCCCTTTGAGCCCTTTTCAGTGGCTCCTTGTAGCTTTAAAAAATACCATAAAATAAAATGATTTTTATTTTTCCTACAGGAGGTATTGATAAATTAAAACACTGACACTAAATAAAACCATGCATTAACTTTTTGTTGAACTCAATATGCATCACATATTGCAATAAGGCTTTCAGTCTTTTTTTTCGAAACTTTTGCAAAATTTACACTTAAAAAATTAAAAAAAAAACAGGTTTGAATACCAGATATCACATTTTTTTTTAATTTGTGAAAATCTTTGCAAATTATTCATATTCCTTATTTGAAAGAAAATGCAGTTTTTTGAAGATAAGTCTCACTTTGGCAATTTATTTTACTTTTTTTTTTTTTTTTAAACATCACATTTGTATACCAAATGTCCAATTTTTGACATTTTTGCAAATTATTCAAGTTCCTTTTTTATTTTCAAAAAAAAAAAAAAAAAAAAGCATTTTTTCAAAGAAAATTTAGCAAATTTTTGAATTTACTTTTGCAAATTTTACATTTTTTTCAATTTTAGAAAAAAAAATCACACTTTTATTCCACATATCCCATTTTTGTAATTTTGGCACATTTTTGCAAATTATTCAAAGTAACTTTTTTTGAAAAAAAGAATTATTTTTAAATCAAGCAAATTTTTGAAATTACATTTTTTTGAAAAAATAAAAATTTTGGCAAGTATGTGAAATGACAACATTTTGGAATATTTGGCAAATTTTGCACATTTTTTTCTTCTTTTTTTTTAAAATGCAAATGTTTTTAAATTTCAAAATTATTCAAAGTCTTTGTGATTTCTTTTTTTCAAAAAACACTAATTTATTCAAAATAAAAACCTAAGACATCACATGTACAGTTTTATATACATACAAACCTTTCTTGTTTAGATATCTTTTCTCCTATATTTTCACTTTATTTGATATGTATATACTTTTTTTTTGTCTTTGTAGTTATGATAAAGTACATTTTGTGGCTCCTGAATGACTTTAATCAGGTAAGCTGAGAAAAAATGGCTATAATGAAAGTAAAGGTTGCTAACCCCTGATATGGATGAAATCACATTAACAAGATGAATTTTCAGCTGTTCTCACGTCCGTATCAAACTTTAACTTTTTTAATTTGCACAAAACAGGAGTCACACAGTGAAACAGACAAAAATAAAACAGATGTTTTCTCTGCCCCCTCAGGTACGTGTCTTCCAGTCCCTGTGCTGCGTGTGCAGCAAAGATCGCCGAGGTGTTGAAGGCCAAGAAAAACATTAAAATGACCGTGTTTTCTGCTCGCCTGTTTGAGTGGGAGGAGCCAGAGATTCAGGAAGGACTCAGGATGCTGCACGCTGCCGGCTGTAAACTGAGGGTGATGAAGCCCCTGGACTTCTCCTACACCTGGGACACGTTTGTAGAGAACGAAGAACAACCTCTGAACTTATGGGAGGACTGCAAAGACAACTACGAGTACTACCACGAAAAACTGGCCGACATCCTGCAGTGAAACGGTGAGGTGAAAGAAACTATACGTTAATCAGTGGTGTGCACAGACTTTATGAAGGACAGGGGCAAAAAAAAAAAAATCAAAACAGAGACAAACAGAGTGCAGTTCTATCACCCAAGAAGGCAGTGAAGTGTGTTCTGCCAACCAGGAGGGCACTTTGGTGTGGTTTTGCTGCCAAAAGGACACTTCAGCATGTGTTCTTTAAAAGTTGACCTATGGCTAAGCCACGCCCCCTCCACTCACTTCTACAAACTGTGAGCATTCAGTAACAGGTGCTACAGCAGGAGTCACAGTCGGAGACATTTCACAGGATGCAATTGATGATTTTTGGAGACAGAAATATCACAGATCATCTAGAAGTCAGCAAAAGGCTCTAAAGTTGACCATGGAGGGAAGTACAGTACATATTTACTCTGAGTCATTCTGCACAACGTTTGAAAACCTTTGTTATCTCGACTATTACAGAAAATCTAATGAAGCTAAGCTCCAGAAGCTAACGTTAGCTTAACAAGAGCCCTTTGGACAGCAGCCAACAATGATGTACGATCAACAAAGAACAAAAACTAGAACAAAACAGGCCAATGAACTCCCAACAAACAAAGAGACATGATCAACAACTCAGCTAGGAGCTAACGTTAGGCTAACTCTATGTTAGGCTAACTCTATGTTAGAAAAAACCCCAGTCCGTCAGACTGCAGCGGTGGATGTCTAGTGTTAAAGAGTTACATGTACCCCATGAACACAGTTTGACCATTATTAAACTCAAAATCTCAGAAAAACCTCATAAAACTAAACAAAAACTGATTTTCTGTGATGCATTTCAATGGAGGTATGGGCAGAGAATGTCCGAGTGTACGGGAAGGCTATAGAGGGATTATTTGTTTATCAACAACGCCGGATGGGCGTGTACTGCAGAGTGTAATAGTTTGTCAACTGTTGTGGAGGAGTTAACCACCAAAAAACACATTTTTAAACTAAATATCAGCACTTATACTAATGGTAAACAACTCCCAGGTTTGTGAGATAGCCGTGATTAGACAGAAGAGATCAGCAAGTGGACAGATATTAGGTGAAGACGTTTTTAGCGGAGAAATCTGGCGTGTACCCAGAGAGGAGTTTTAAGACCAAGGGCTCTAATTTCGTGGCGCAGCGCAGGGGGCGCAAGCCTGGCGCACCCTGCGCAGTGCTAAGTTTGTGCAGCGCACCGCCATGCGCTGCCAATTTGACAATTTGGTAGATCGTCTGCGCAGAGATGGGTGTGACTGCGCGCCAGGGGGAGTTCACGGTGCACCAGGGGGAGGTGTCAGCAGATTCATGTTGGCGCAGTGACAATTTTGTGCCAAAAACAGCGCAGAAAGTGCACTGAAAGCTCGCCAGCTCCAACCTGGTCTATCCTCGGCGCAAAGCGGAGTGCACCCTCCGCAGCTGTAATTTGGTGACAGGCGCACATGTGAGCACATGTCAACAAAGCCTCAGAGACAGGTTTCCAGAGTGTCAGGCACATTTTAATGCAGTAAACAATCACAGCAATCACTATTTAATGTAACCGTCTGAACCAGCATATACATTTATATCTATATTAACTGTCCCGTCACATCTGATGTCAGATTAAAGCCGTTTGTCATAATGGAAAGTTAACCTGACGGCAGCTGGAAGTTTGATGAACATCTAACAATTAAACAATAAACAGCCTTAACATCTGATACTGAGTATATATCTGGCTTCTCTCGTTTCATTTAATTCAAAGAAAAGAGGGAGAGAAAAGACGAAGTAAAAAGAGACAGAATAAATGTGTCACTCAGGATTTACCTGTGATTTCCCATATTTCTCTGTTTTAGTCTTTATTTTTAACGTGATCTAAAAAGATGGAGTACATTATTGTAAGGAGGATGAGGCGGAGACACTGGGAGAGTATACAGTATATCACCAAAGGCTCTGCTATTTGGTGATGACAAACCAGGAGTGCAGGTGGATCAAAAGTATTCTGAATGGATAAGCCAGCTGTGTAACTGTCCCTTCATTTTGTTCTCCTATTAATGACAAAGGAACAGATTAAATCTGTCCTTTCTGCCATTTGCGCGGAGGGAGGCGTGGACGCGCACCTCCACGCGCCTGCACTTGCGCCTGGTCTACGAAATTATAGCCCCAACTGTCACTGGATGCTCATGACTGTATTCTACTTACCAGACTGTGACAGACCAGGACGTAAACATGTGTCAATAAATCAGAAACCCTCCCAGACCAAAAAAGTCTGGGACCCTGTTCATAATAAAAGAACCAGAAACTACGTCCAGAGTTAATTATCAACCCGTTGCTGGTGTTTCAGTGTAAAGTGTGACCCTGTTAACTGTTGACTCTCGGCCGTTAATCACTGACACTGTCGTATGAGGGTCACCAGTTAGCATGGTCGCGATTAACTCAAAAACACCGGTTGCTCTGTGACGGTCCAAACTTGATAGACATTGCTTCTGCGGTATAGTATTGTTCGTAAAAACTGACCACAGAACAACCGTACATTTTGATGCCGATAGTTGAATTTAGTGTCACACCGGCACAAACACACGAGTCCAGAAACTCGTCTGAATGAATGGAGCTAAATGCTGCCTCTGCGGTCAAAATGTGTGCACATCTCTACGATGACTTCGACTGATACCCCTCTGTGCACACCACTGACATCATCCTGCTGTGAAACAATGAGGTGAAAAGAAAATTACCTTTTTAAAGTGACCTCAGTACAGATAATTTAACTTAACGCTATATGAAAGTGAAACAGGAAGTAAATAATCTGTACAGTATCCTACAAGACGTTAACTCTCTGTCTGTGTCTGTCTCACTCCCTTTCAGGGTTTCCGGTCAGTCCTGGTCCCCGTCCTTCGTCATTGTTGGTGCAAAAAAAACATAAAGATGATAAACTTGTCTATATGAAGATGATTTAATTAACTTTTCTGCAATATTAGTTTTGTATGAGTGTGTAATTTTTCTTCTATTTCCTGACTTTAGAGTTTATAAATTCTGTCACCGATCAAACGTCAGGTGGACACGGTGTTTAACGCTTTTATTTATTTTATTTTTTTATGCTGGTGGTGCTAAACTTTTTCTTTTTGAGAGGAAATGACTTTGTGTGAGTGTGTGTGTGTATGTGTGTGTGTGTGTGTGATTGGATCAAATGGAGTGGATTACATAATCCAATCCTTGTTTTAATCTGGTTCAAACCTTCAGTATGTTTTGTTCAAAACTTTTCTGTTTGATCTGAGCCATTTTGATCCAGAAAAATTAGGATTTCAAAGTGGATTTCAGGAAGAAAATGTGGTAAAACTTTAAAATTGGTCGAATAATAAAACATTTGTATCATGTTTTTATATAAACGTTACAGTGAAAGTAGATAAAGAAGCTGCCAATGAAGCCTTACACTGAAGTTAAGTAAGACTAAAGTAAAAAATGAACTTGTCCTCATGAAATAATCAGAAATAATTTTTAACAAAGTCATCTATTACTATTATGTGTGTCTGAAAATTCTTTATTTTGTTAACTATTGGACATTTAGCCTTTTTAAATTGAATGTGTTTTCTAAATACCCCAGAGTATTTGTTCATGTAGATGAGTTTTTTGTTTGTTGTGGCTCAGATGAAGGGTCATAAAATAAATTATAAAAATAGACGTTCATGTTATTTTTGTGTTTTGTCTCAAAATCTGTTTTTTGGTAAATTTGGTAATCTTGAAAACTGGTGTATCTGGATCAGGGGGATCTAATCTAATCTAAAAACCTACTTTGAAAACTAGCTTAAAACTAGAAAATGCAATTTCTAAACCCAGATTATTTTGATCCAAATTATTTGAACAAATACAAATATAGCAGATCACCACAGGGGGGCACTGTGCACTTAGTTTCTCCTCTGCTGTCCGCCCTGCAGATGGAGGCTGAGTCATGTTAAAATGTCACTGAGTTTGGTCAATTTTAACCCAGAGAATAAAAAAATCAAGGCTCTAACGATGCTTAAAAAGACATAACGAAAGAATCTCAAAGACAGAAACTAAAAACTCTGAAGCCGACAGTTTCCCATCAGTCAGCTCACCTTATCTCTACAGAAGCCATCGTATCAGGTTTTATCTTTATGTATCTTCATATCAGACATTATCTGCACCTTCCTCAACACACAAACAGCTCCAGACCGGCCCATGACGACTGAGACCAGATCCTCTGAGACCACATTAGCTACCAGCTAAATCCCAAACACCAAGCTTTCGGTTCAGGAACACACGGATAATCATTGACAAACGGCTTGATTTGCATACGGAGTGGAGGGATTTCCCCAGCTGGTTCTGAGGAAATACTGTTTCAACACATTGTCCCTGAGTTCTGCTGGATCAACATCACAAACACACCCAGGAATGCCACCCCCAAAGCCGTGGACACTTTTTAAAATCCTCTGTAACAGCAGAAGTAAAACTCTCCTCAGCTCAGTTCAAACTTCAGTTTAAGTCTCTACATTTCCCCCAGTTCCTGCTCCAGTTCCTGCTCCAGCTTCTGGGAGATCTGCTTATCACAGACCTTTCCCAGGAGTGTTGTCAGACACCACAGTGATAAAAACTGGGACCATCTCTCCTTATCTCCAGGACATTTCTTGAACATGTATGTAAAACAGTTACAGGAAATGTTCCACGTCCTGAAGGCGAGGCTGATCGTCTTTTCATAACAACTGCTCACCCTCAAACCAGCTGACAGGTTACGACAGCTTTAAACTCATATTAAAGGTGAGTCAGCTGGCCAACAAGATACACCAAGGGTCTTCAACCTGTGGCTCTTTGACTCCTTTGCAGTGGCTCCTTGGAGCTTTAAAAAATATTATTGAAATAAAGAAGTGTTATTTTTCTTACAGAGGGTATTGATGATTAAAGACTCTGACACTTCACCTCCTACAACATCAACAGCCCACCAACTTTCCATGCACCTGTGGCTAACCTCAAGTTTTACAGCCCTGGGAAGATAACTACATCTACAAAAAGACTAATCTGGAAGAAAACACAGATTTTAATTCTGTGTGGATGGATTCATTTAACTGACAACGTGCTGGATTAATGTACATGATTGATATGTGGCAAGACATTAGCAAACACCAACAACAAAAAAGACGAGATAAGCAATATAACTTGTATATGTTATCAATTTCAAGTGTTCAAAAAAAAGTTTTTCCAAATTTTTGAATAATCAAAATTGTTTGCATTTTTTGTAAATATTGTATATTTTAGAAAATAATGAAAATTTTGGCAAATTGCTAAAATCAAATATTTTTTGAACCTTTTAAATAATTGTTCAAATTTCAGAATGTGTGCAACTGTGGCAAAACAGCAGATAACAACAACAAATGGAAGAGTTGAGCAGAATTATTAATTTATATGTAAAAAAAAAAAAAAGTTATTATTTTTAAAGAAATGAAATTTTGCATATTTTGTTTGAGATTTTTGCTAATTTTGGATTTTTTTTTTTTTTTACAAAAATCTTTGGAAAGTTTTGGAATCTCAGTTTTAAAACTTTTTCACAATTGTTAGAATCCCAACATTTTTGTGATTTTTTCATGTTTCAAAATTTTTCTATTTTTTAAATTTTTCCTTTTTTTTCTTTTTCTTTTTTCTTCTTCTTTTTTTTAACAATTTACTTTATTTTTTCCACATTTTTTTAAATTTCAAAACTGTGTTTTTTTTTTTTTGCAAAATTTCAAATTTACAATGAATTTAATTTTTTTCATATTTTTGAAACTTTATATTTTTAAGAAGACTTTGCATAATTGAAAATGTTTAAGAAAACGTTCAAACATAACATTTTAATTTTTTTTTTTTTTTTTTTTTTTTTTAGAATTTTGGGCATTTTTTTCTATTTCCATTTTTTTATATGTTTTTTTTCATTCCTTTTAATTTTTTGGAAAATAAAAAAACAAACAAAAAACAAACAAACAAAGACATCACATGTACATTTTCATAAATTAAAAAACAAACAAAACTTCTTACTTAGATAATTATTCAATGGTTATTAAGTATGCATATATTTTCATACACTCTATGGTCTATATGGTAAAGTCAGTTTTGTGTCTCCTGAATGACTTTAATCCAGGTGAGCTGAGGAAAAATGCTTCTGTGAAAGTAAAGGTTTCAGACCCCTGGTTTAGTGAATGAGTAAATAAACGATAAATAAAGATCACATATAAATAAAGAAGCTATAAGTTTGAGGAGGCTAATCTGGCGCTCCAGCTTTAATCGTTCAGTGTATCACTGTCATTTTCTTCTCACGATGCAACTTTTTCCCCTTATATGCGGGTAGGCGGCTTGGACAAAGATTTTGGTTTATAAAACAAAGCTTTACGGTGTTTCCTGTCACATGACATCATCTGCTTCCTGCTCCTCCCGGCGCAAAACATGGTGGCAAATCGTTCTGGAATGAGGCAATTTTCATAAATGTATTATTTTCACCCCAAACATATTTATAATTATTTAAAAGCATCGATGACATCATGGCAATGAGCCAACGCTGTCCCTGTGACATCGTGGCGATGGAACTTTATCTGTTAGGCTGACGTTGGTGTGCTGTCTGGGTATGAGTGTGTTATATAATCCACTGTGTGTGTGTGTGTGTGTGTGTGTGTGTGTGTGTGTGTGTGTGAGCATTCCCTCAGGGTTTATTTGATTTAATAAATGTGTAAATGTATTTTCCAGCTCATTTTGAATATGTCAGATGTTTCTGCGTCCTGTGAGGAGATGACGAGTCGAGCTGATGAGCTTCAATCCAGGATCAACAGATCGAAGCTTCTCTATCACACACACATTTAAGGCGTTCACTGTGTTATCTGTCGCTCTGCATTTTTTTGGACAGTTTCATCCTTCTCTTTAACAGAGTGCAGAGGTTAGAGTGGTGTGTGTGTGTGTGTGTGTGTGTGTGTGTGTGTGTGAGGAGACGTCAGTCTGTGTTAAACCGGTCTGTCTATTGTTCACCTCCAGTAAACTGACACTTGAATCCCTTGTTGTCGTCTCATAATGGCTCCATTGTGCTGAAGTGACGGGCTCAGGTGCTTCAGAGCAGTTAGTTAGACTCATAATGATGTAATGGACGGGGAAGAATTCCTTTGTCTTTCTCTTATTGTCGTTTTCTGGAAGGTTCAGTTTCTCTTTGGCCGGCGTTTCTGTCCCTTTGTGTCTGCGGACTGAAAACATTTAAACTCATCTATCACCCTAGGGTTTCTCTGAGGAGTTCACGCTGAGGTATCGTGGTCTGAGGGACGCCCTCAGAGTCAAATTTATGGAGAAGAGGTGTGAAATCACCTGCACGTGACACAACTGCAGGCACCAAACTCAGAGGGAGGAGGGAGCTGACAAGTGGAAATATTTAATCAACACAAACCAAAAATATCTACAGAAGAGAGACAGCGCCACAGGTCTGGTCTAAAAATATCTGAAGAGCTAAAACCTGATGTTTCTCCAGCGTCCGCCTGAGGCTGGCTCCAGACGTACGAAGAAGTCAAACACACCAAAAAAAAAAACACAAAAAGAAAAAAAAATCATTGTCTCCCATCTGAATTGCTAGTTTCTGTACCAGCACACACAGTACGGGGGCTGGTCTTCTTTTCTAACTCAGTGGTTTACAGCCGTGTTTCCCGAAATTTTCTTCAGGTGACCCACTTTTTTGAAGGGAATAAGCCACGGCGACCCAATCCAAAATATGTCCAATCTGTGAACCAGTTGACAGAATAACTGTGCTTTAATCATGTTCCTGCATCATCTTACATTTATTTATTTATTTTTATTTATTATATTTATTTTATTCTTTTCTAAAATAAAAATTGATACAAAGGAAAAGAAATAAAAGATCCCCAAAACTGAATGAAAAGGAGCAGAAAGAAGAAAACTCTTATTGTATCTGCCCCTTCTTTCACAGGATACAAATCAACAATCACATGTCAATAATATTAAAAAATTACAAAACAGACCATCTGCAGGCAAACATGCCTTTTAACACATCAGTCTTTTCAAAAAGAAAAAAAGAAAAGAAAAAAAGCCAAAAAAAAAACCAAATTTTTCCCCATTTATGCCACTCAAGCATGACCTTATTTAATTTCACTGTATTTCTGAGAAACCTGGATTTGATCATTATTGAATACCCCGAATCCTTTTAATTTATTACAACTTTGTCTTTTTTGAAATCTTGAAGGTTAATTGGTAAAAGTTTTTTGTGAGTCTTGTATAAAATCTGTAACATTCCATAATCGACTTACTCACCAATTTCTAACAAATTCAATTTAAGAAATAAAGGGTTTGAAGGACTGGTTTACTTGCTTCTTGTATTAATTCTTATTGCTCCCCTTTTTTTTGTTACATCTTTTTTACCAGCCAACAAGCTGAACATATTTGACAAATGCATTACAGCATTGTTGGGCTTACACTCTGAAAATACCTACATTTTCACTAAGGGTTAGCCTGCTTGCTTTTCAGGATTGTATCCCAGTCACGTGGTATTCAGGACAAGATATTAAAATGTGATGTTCACTTAAAATAAAGGTAACAGCTCAGTCCATGCCTCTTTTTCAGCGTGACGTCACTGTAAAGCTGCAGAAATGAGCTGTAACAGCTCGTTTCTGCTGCTGGTGCCGGTCCAAGGTCCAGCAGACTTTAAACTTAAAGAGGTTTTAAATCTGGCTTCAAATCTTTCTTTTGGAAACTAGCAATCAAAGTAATCAATGGGTCAGCTCTTTCATATGTGTGATGGTGACACAGTGACAGTGTTTTCCTCTGATGCTGTGAAACAGTAGGAAACATACGGTGGTTTGCCTTTGGTTGTTTGAGTAGCGCCACCTCATGGCTTCAGACTTTTGGAAAACAGTTACATGTTTCCAGGTACAGTAAACATTGTTGATGACCCTTAACAAAGAAAACATGACCAGCTATGACGGTGTGAGGAGCCAATCATCAGTAAACAAATCAGCAAGGGGAGACTTCTTCTGGTTAAGGAAAGAATGAATTTGGTGCAAACATTTTGAAAACTAATTTGGTGACCCATGAAAAAATCTCTGGCGACCCACCTTTGGGTCAGGACCCAGACTTTGGAAATGACTGGTGTAGAGGATATTAAGATTGTGAGTTCACCCAATCAGAGGCTCAATTAGAGACTCTAACACCAAACGCAAATCGCCTGTAACGCGCGGCGTGAACGCTTGAGTCTGGATGCTGGACTATTTTAACAAGCTGAGGGGCTGATGTGTGTCACTGCACATGCAGAGCAGAGAGCCGTTCATTTAAAGAGGAAAGCCCAAAAGAGCGTCTGAAAAACAATGAGCTGTGGTTTCATCATGACAGGAGAGTGTGTGAAAGCTTTGGAGATCACCATCAAGGTCTGCTGCCTCTCCCTGGTAATCCACCTCCACTGGCCCTGCCTGGCTGTTCCCTGAGACCTCATCCTCCACCCCCTGAACCCCCGACCCATGTTCCCGGAGGTCTCCCTGGGGATAATGAAGGGGTGGAGGAAAGAGAGGAGCACAGAGAACTTCCATCTTTTCCCTGGCTCTGTCCCTGCCCCGCTCCTCCCTCCTCTCTGTCAGGCTCAAAACTCCACTGAGGAAAACACAATTTAATAACTTCTTTATAAATGTGATCAGTTACCAGGGAAAGTAATCATTGTGTTTCTTTTTTGATGCACCTTTAATTTTGCTAAAGACGTCAGTTTTTGAGCAGGTTTTGCTCTGGGACATAATGCTCACGTCTGTTTTTGTCTTTTCCATCTGACGCTGAAGCAGTGTCTGTTTACTCCCATCCTGAAAACGCCAACGCTCCTGATTTAGGAGGGATGCTTCCACTTTCTAACCCCGATTTGTAATTTCTCCAGATTAACCCCTTATTTTGAAGTCTGCTCCTGTCATCACTGAAATTTTTTCCAAGTCAAAACAAGTCGTCTATGTGTGCCTTATATTTTAACCTGGAAAAGCATCCACCCCTCTCCATGGAGTTGGTTTGATCCAAAGACACTGCATGAGATCCTCTCTGGCTGAGGTTACACAGACACACACAGGTAGCTGTGTGAGATTTGTAGCTGAAAAGTTGACTTTAGCATCAGCTCTTTGTTAAATACATGTCAACATGGTTGTTCTCATCGTTACTTGTGTGTTTGACGCTGGAGGACACAAACCTCCTCCACCTGTCACTCTGTGAAGAGTCAGAACCACTGTTTGCTCAGTTAAACCTCTGCCTTTGATGTCAGATAGCTGATCAATGACTAAGGCTGTCAGCCTCCATGTTCAGGTCTTCACACACTAGTTTTTTTTTTTTGTTATCTTGCTTTAATTATCCCTTCACTCTCTCCAGCGTGTGCTCGCTGCGTGAGAACAGCTGATAAGAGATCACGTGTGCCGTGTCTGAGACACTCCTCAGGTTGACCCTTTTACCTCAGCTTCTGACGGGAAGTCTTTACAGCTCTGGGTTTATGACTTTACCGAAAACACTAAACACACTTATGGATTTATGGCTGCTCCGAAAACTGAAGGCTGTTACAGTGACGACAACCAAGATGAGATTATCCGCCAGGCAAAGGCCCCGGATGGTGAGGAGAAAATAGAGTGTGTTTTTAAAACCTGGAAGATCTGAGGCTGTTAAGGAGTTTTTTCTCCTAGATTAAAAGGCCCTTTAATTTTATTTGTCACCAATTAATGTTCAGGATTTGTCCTTTAATTAATTTGCTCCACATTCAACACAGGAAGAGCCTTTTTCACTTTCATGTTGACTCAGCAGCCAGATGTTTTCAGGTCAAAGCCCCAAACAGCCAGGGGTTTCAGACCATTTTGACCCATTTTTCTTGGGACCCACAAAATATTCTACCAAAGAAAGAGAAGACTCTCCTCTTTCATATTCCAAAAGAAAGTTTGTTTTTTAACTTTTCTTCATTTTTAGTGATGGGCAGTAGAACGTGGACTGCTTTCACCAAAAAAGGCCAGTTTTTGACCAAAAAATGAAGAAAACGACTGATGCTAATATTTTATCTTAGTGACACCTCAAACATCTGAACAGTGGCTTCCTCCTTTAAAAGAAACAAAACCAAGCGAAATGAAATCAAAAAACAAAAATAACAACCTTGATGCTAGCGTTTATAGGAAATTGCACCAATGTGCTAGCAGTTAGCATCGGTACATCTTTGGTTTAGAATTTCAACTTTTATCACAGTTACTCTCTGTCAACAATACTGAGAACTCCAAATGAAAGAAAAGTTGTGTGCAGGCTCAAAGCTGGCGACATAACTACGGCAAGGTTCCAAACAACTTAAAACATTGCTCCAGCCACTAGAAGGCCTACTTGCTAGGCGCCACCCTGTTGGTTGTGGCTGCCTGTTACAGCAGCTCCCTGGTTTGTCCATTTCTTGTAATTTTTTTCATCTCTTTTTCATCATTTTTGCATTTGGAGTGGGTCATTACTTTGTGTGGCTCATTTGTTGGTCATAGATACCAAACTGGTTTTGTCCAGTTTTACTACTTTTTCTCCTGTGTTTGTCTGGAGATCCTACATGTAACAATTGCTGCACTGTTTACATGTGAAATCAGCTGTTAGCAGCCTGTAGCATGTCAAAGCTAACTGGTGCTAGGCCAGATGTTTCCCCACAAGGTGAGGATAAGGAGGTGAGGACAATGTGCTGGTTCTCAGGTGTGAGCTAAGAAGTGACGACATGGACCTGTCCTTCCATCCATCGTTATTGGGAACGTAAGATCTATCTCCAATAAGATGGACGAGCTAGCTGTGCTAACCCAGCAACAGAGGGAAAACCAGAAGGCAGAGTAGCATCATGCTATTCACAGACATGGCTAACAGAGCTAACAGCAGACACCAAGGCCACATGTGAAGAGCTTCACCTGCTGTGAGCAGACAGGATCCAGGAGACAGAGACTGAACAGACTGCTGAAGAAGCTCAGTCCTGGACCCTGTGGAGGTGGAGGCTGGCTGACTGGACAATGATGGACAAGCTGTCAGCATCTATTTTCTTAAGGAGCTTTTTATACTTTCTAAACACTTTCTTACTTTGGTTTTCTCGATTGCTGCTGTGATTTCTCCTGAATTTCCCCTCAGGGATAAATAAAGTATTTTCTATTCTATTCTTTTTGGAAACCATGGACGCATTGTGTTTGGGTTTATTACTTTTTTTTTTTTTTTAATAAAGTTTGAGGCCCAGAATTTTTGTTACATTATCAACCAGTTATTGCATATTAGACTTATTATATATATTTTTTTCTTATATTCTGGTTTAGTTATCACAGTTTGGGTTGTTGTCTCGGGCACTTACATCATCCCGACACAGGAGGTAGATTCAAAACATATTCATTAAACTAAATAGCAACCAAGAAAAAATTCCTTTAACAACATTTATTCTATCGATTTTTTAATACGATATAAGTTGAAAGTTAATAAACTTTGCACGTTAGGGGGTATTTGTCAGAAAAAAAAAAAAAAAAAAAAAAAAAAACATTTCACCTTGACTGCAACTTCTACAGAAAGGTTACAGAGTTTATACGTACTGTTACATACACAGTATGACAGAGTGAGTCTGCAGATTAAACAGTAACAGTGTGTATGACTCTGTGTGTGTGTATGTGTGTGTGTGTGTTCAGTAAAAATATGCTCCTCCCTCTGTGGAATTATTCTGGCACACATCGAAACGTTTCCAGTAAAGTACGTGCTTCACGCTCTGACCTGAGGCCAAGTTTACCTGCTCGACAGGTATGTTGACCTCAAAGAAGGTGCATGCGTGCGCGTGTGTATGTGTGTGTGCGTGTGTGTGTGTGTGTATTTTGGCAGTCTTCTGCTGGTTTCCAGATTACCACTGTTAGAGGAAAAAAATGAGGTTTTTAACTGAGGTTTTAATAAAGTCAGAGTAATGTCGTGACTAAGTTCCTCCAATCATTAACTTTGTGTCAACAGGAGACAGAAATGTTCCCGTCAGATTTTAGTTCTTAATGTTGATAAAAAAGGGGATTGAATTGTTAAATTAATCATTAAATGAGATACAACAGTTTATGTAAGCATCACTCCAGTCAGATTTATTATTCATCTTCTTTTTTTGGCAATCGTCATCTTTTTACTATCGTAGTTTCCTCTTAGAGATAAATACAAACTTTATGATGGATTCAAAAACAACAACACCAACAAAACTTAATCATTTTTACTTATCATGGTCATCATTAAACAATAATAACTAACATTTGTCATTGTTATCATCACCATCATCACATCAGGAATTCATTGTTGTGCTGTTTTCCCGTTCGTTCACCTCAACAATGTTTCGTCAACTTTTTGTCGCTGAATGTTTTGAGAACCTGAACCAACCTTCAGACAGCACCCAAACATCTCCAGTTTTAGGTTTCAGCAGACCTGAGTAGCGGATTACCGAGCTGGATCCAGAGACCCGGCACCTTAAAGCTAAAGTAGAGTCAGGAACCAGAAACCAGCAGAGTGTCTGCGGGCCGGGTCAGAGCCGCTGAAGGAATTTAGGGATATCAGTGAAGTCTAAGACCGGCTGGACACACATCTGTCAGAGAGCACACACACACACACACACACACACACACACACACACACACACACACACACACACACACACACACACACACACACACACACACACACTCTCCTTCATGCCTGCTGACTTTCACACAGTGTTTGTTGCTTCTCGCTTCGTTTGCAGACCTTCATGCAGGTCTCAGGTAGCGTGATGCTCTCAGGTGTTCAGCTGCTTGTGTGTGTGTGCCAGGTAACAGGTGAGGTTGTGTAATTCTGCCACACAGTGAAACTATCCCAGAGAGCAGGTCCCACCGGTTCTTTTTGGTAGTCTGGGGCTGAGGGACGGTTTTAATGAGGAGTCAGGTCGGACTGAGTTTATAAAACACATGTGGTCTCACTGGGACTCCAGTAAAGTCTATGGATATAATCTATCTATCTAAATACTGCAATGACTTCATTTTTATTTGAAGACGTATGTTTGATGCATGCAGGTCTGCTGGTTGTACCCAGGGTCTCTAAAAGTAGTCTGGGAGGTCGAGCCTTTAGTTATCAGGCTCCTCTTCTTTGGAATAACTTACCGGTTGGGGTCCAGGGAGCAGACACGGTCTCAACCTTTCAGAGTAGACTTAAAACTTTCCTTTTTGATAAAGCTTACAGTAAGAGCTGGATCAGGTCTGAACCAGCTCTTAGCCAGGGAATGGCCTGCTGGTTTCACCTTAACCGTCGCCACAACGCCAAACTGTCTAACATGAGTCTGGTTCTGTCCGAGGTTTCTGCCCATTAAAGGAAAGTTGTTCCTCTCCATTGTAACTTGCTAAATGCTGCTAAGTCCTGTACTCATGGTGGATTAAGATGAGATCAGACTCCTTATCTGGTCTTGATGTTGGGTTTCTGTTGATCAAACTTTACGAACATTAACGTGTCTAGACCTGTGAATGTTTTTGGGAAGTCTTCAGATAACGTTTGTTATGGTTTGGCGCTATACAAATAAAGACTGATTGATTGATCGATCTTAATAAGCAACTTGCAAACTTTTTTTTTAAAACACCCTGTCCTCTGTGATATTAATGGATCTGGAGTTTGTTGCAATCGACTTAGAAATTGTGTAATTTGTAAGACGTAGAATGACTGAGGCCCTGACGCAGATGAAAAAACTCTTTCCTGTAGAATGTGAATCATACTTTCTGTTGGTTAACTATTCCTTTTCATTTCTGTATTTATTTCATTGTACTAAAATCACCTTGGACAAACTACCCAAAATGCATTGCCAGGGTCATTTCAGGGATTTTGAGTCCTTCTGCAAAGCTGATGGTTAAAATGAGATGAAAATGTTACATTATGATGAGATATCTATCTATCTATCTATCTATCTATCTATCTATCTATCTATCTATCTATCTATCTATCTATATATATATATATATATATATATATATATATATATATATATATATATATATTTATAAATTTATATATATTTATATATTATTCTTTATGTACCCAAATACCAATATGGATTTTAGAGAAGTGTATTCACTGCATCTTAATCTGTATAGATAATCTGATAATCTATAGAATATATCTGCGTTCATAGCTTTTATTTATGTTTCAAGTATCACAGTACCCCATCCATCTGTAAACAATAAATCGCACAATTTGTCCTTATTTATGAATAACTGTAGTTTCTCTGTACATAACACTATATATATATATAAATGCATTACAACACAGCTCTTCTACTGCTTTTCTTAAATTTAGATAATTGATGTCTGTAATATAATCAAAGACTTATAAAAAGCAACAGACACTAATTTTTGCTGACATTTATGTTAATATTGGTTGAGATGTAAACATCTGATGAATGATGAGCTTGGTAGTAAAAAATGACAAGTCTTCTGTTTGTTTAAAAGAAAAAAAATCTAATTTATGGTGACTCATGATCCAATCTAATTAATGTGATCATTGCAGTTCATATATAACATTAATAGGGAAATTCACTTAAACACTCTGTAACACCACACACATAGACCGTAGTCTGGGATCAGCTTAACTGACTGTTAATCCTTCTTTAATGTCTTCCTGTTTGGGATGAACAAACAAATAAATAAAAAACATGGCTTTAAAAAAGTACAAAAAATGACTTAATATAGATTTAAGAAAACAAAAGTTTTCACAAATATAGGGGTATAATTATTTCCCTCTGAATTTAATCATAAACAATCACAAAGTGTTCATATTGATTCACATAGATGAGTATATTTTAAATACATGATAAAAGCATATTTCAGTGTGTAAACAGACTTTAAAATAAGTGATACTGATAGACATGGAGTGCACATCATTACTGACAAAACATGAAGACACATTCATCAAACATTCGTCTTTTTTTTTTACTTCACAAACCAAACTTCACCTGGTAACCACGGTAACCATGCTAAACACAGGTACCAAAAACAGGCGCCTCCCTGTACGACCTGTAAACCCAACAGACTCCACACAAAAAGACGAAGAAAACACAAATATCAGAGCAAACTGCAGTACGTTTCTTTCCTGCCGCTTCGACAGAAACTCACGAGTATCAAAAAAAAAAAAAAAAAAAAAAATCAGTGTTCATTTACGTCTCTGTGGTGACAGCAATCAGAAACACACTGTACAACGTTAATAATGGTTCATAAAACCTACGAGAGCCAAAAACACTGGCTTACATTTTCTGCAACACCGTCCCTCTGAGAGGAAGTTTGTGTCTTAAACATTTAAAGTTTGTTTTGCACAAATCACGTTTCTTTGATTCCTCGCTCAGACGCCGATCTCCTCCATTTTCCAGCCGCTCGAGTTCTTCCCGAACTTATAGACGAGCCTCCTGCCGTCCACCCGCTCCAGGATGTCCCTCTTATAGTAATACCTGTGAAGGAGAGAAGGCGGGTCAGTTCGTGCTGGTTAGAGACGCGTAGGACCGATCACGTGGCGGCCTCCAGCGGCTGACGGACTCACCTCATGGCGCGGCTGAGCTTCTCGTACGTCATGCTGCTGTTCTTCTTCTTCTGGCCCCACATCTGAGCTACGGCCTCAGACTTCAGGAACTTAAAGACGCCTTCACGACGGTCCTCCCACTTCATCAGGCCCTGGTTCCTTTCAGGGTGGATGAGGATGTCTCTGATGAACTCCCAGAGGTGAGTGCCGCGAGGAGCTGCGCACCAAACAGAAGGCGAATCAGCTTATCAATGCAAAGTGTGACAGGCGGCGTTTTAAAGTCTGCTTTGCATCGAGAACCATCTCTCCTCACCATGTTTGTTTTTCTTTGGGTTAGCATAGAAGCTACCGCTGCTCTCCCTGTTGACTTTAGGAGGTCGGCCTCGGGGCCGCTTCAGACGGGACTCGCCTTTCTCCGTTTTAACGTGGACTTCTGCCAACACAACGAAAGACAGTGAGAAGTTAACCCAAGAGAAAACAGAAAGTAAAAAAGAAGTTTGATTCTTCCTCTTTACTCACTTGTAATAGAGGGGTAGGAGAACTCTGGGTCGGACTCAGAGCTGCCGGATTCTGGTGAGCCCAGGTTTGAGAAGCCAAACATGCCGCCTGGAGACGAGAGAAGACAGACGTTAAACATCAAGTCCAAGAAGAGAAATCTGAACAAGAAGCATAAAGAAAACACTCACTGTTCGACGAGGAGCTGAACTCGCTGTCGGACTGATTATCGGACAGGTACTCGGAGTCTCCCCAAGGCGCCATGGGCTCCAGAGACAGACCGCTCAGGTCGTACTCCTCCCTGAAGTCAAAGTCTCTCCTGCTGTCGACTCCTTCATCTGTCGGCAGATCACAGCGAGGGTTAGCCAAACGTTTGAACCCAAAAACGTTTCACGCTAGTTTGCAGAACACTCACTTTGACCGAACTTGATGGTGCTGAGCAAAGGGAAGCTCAGGTTGTCCAGGAAGTGGTCCAGAAGCTGGCAGGTCTCGTTGAGTTCTGGTCCAGAAAAGCTCTGCAGCTCTGAAAGAAACAATGAGATGTTGGATCGTTGGGGTTGGACGGTCTTGTTTCTCATTTCAAGTCAACCAGTGACGTCATGTGAGTGCTGTGAGAAGCTTCCTTTACCGTATTTAGTCTTGTGCTCTTGTAGACCCTGGTGAAGCTGTAGTCCCAGCTGTGAGCCAAAGACCCCCATCATCTGGTCCTGGGTCATCGTGCAGAGGCTGGGACCATCCATGGTGCAGCAAGACAGACTCACTCTGCTGGCGTCAAACTTTGAGCTCTCCACGTGGTCGCTAATCCACTGGAGGACGTTTTCTGCGCTCCAGGAGTGTGGGCTGATGTGTCCGTACCACTCACCTGCAGACAGAGCAGAGGTTAGAGCTCATAAGGGGGTCATCCTGAGATCTAAAACCAGACTTTAACGCTCTTCTATAAACTGAGTGTTTCATTGGTTTGATAAATTTGTTGGTTTCACTTCCGAGGTGAACGTGTCGGGCTGTGTGACGGTGACACAGGTCATCAGTCTGTGAAGGTGTCTCTGAGGTGAGCCAAACAAAGCCGGAGCTGTTAGATCTCTGAGGTGGCTGCATTCTTCAGTCTGACCGTTAAAGCCGGTTAAACGTTAGCTCGCTGGTCAATGATTGAACGCACAGAGACTGAATGAGGTCAAAGCAAAGTTCAACACGCTAATGGTGTCGCTGACGTCTGACAATAAAGGATGGTGTTTACTGTGAGATTAGACTTCAGCTGAAACCAAAGACGAAACTCAGGCTGGATTATAAAAGAGGCGGGACTGAGGTGTTTGGTTTGAGTCCCTCAGACTACAGATGGTTTCTAACAGATCTGAATCTATGAAAACTGAGACTTTCTCTTATTTTCTTACCGCCCATGCTGGAGTTGTATGCTTGGTTGCTGCTCTGCAGGGTGGTGATGCTGGGCAGCACGTTGGCCGGCTGCAGCGCTACCTCGCCGTTCTGGTACATGGTGAGGTTGGCGCAGGTCAGCACGCTGCTGAGGCACGGTGACGACATTGAGACTCTGGGATATCCAGGAGAAATAGTCCAAAGGTGTTTTAGAATCAGAAAAAGTGTCTTTCAGAAACATTCGCTCGTGATGAACGTGCATGAAATGACGCTAACGTTGGTGACCTAATGTGAGCTACACTCCATCACAGTTATCCAGCTGACTTTGCTCACCTGTGTGCAGCAGTGTGGTCCACGCTCTGATGAAGGACGACGCTCAGACCTAGGATAATCCTCTGTGTCAGGATGAATGTTTGCAGACCTCTGTGTCACTCTGAGCCAGAGATGCACCTGCTTTTGCTTTTAATACCTGAACTGAGCTTTATAGCCTGCATGGAGAGGAGAGGAGGGAGGGGGGTGGACTCAGGTGAGTTCAGGGGAATTCCACCTGAAGCTGGCCACACCTCCTCTGCTCCTCCACTTTCCCGAGAACTGGATTAGCAAAACAAACCTGCCTCCGCCTCTCTGAAACCTTTTATTTCATGAAACACCATCAGACTGAGTGAGGCGTGTTGTTTCTTTTATTTTATCGCTGTGGAAACAAAAACTCTTATGAACACCTGGGTCAATGAGTCTCATGAAGAATCCTGGAAGTGGAGCAGTGTGTTTGAATAAACATCTTTTGAATTCATTTATTGGGTTAATCTAAGGTTAAAGATGTGTTATAGAGCTGCTGTGTTGATTGATTTATTAAAGAGGTAATATAAACTGTGGGTGTGAGGCGGTGTGCCGTCAATCAACTTGAGCTGATGTTGAAATGATCAGGGTCTATGAGGAGCTGTTTCTGAACTGAGCAAACTTTATTTCCCTGATGGGTAAAAACCTTACAGGGGGGAGGGTCACAAAAGGCCTGTTAGTCACATTTCGTAAAATAGCTGCACACACACACACACACACACACACACACACACACACACACACACACACACACACACACAGTGATATCAGCAAAGAGACGCTTTAACCAGAGACTGACAACAAGATAAGACTTCTTCATCAAGATAGATTTCAGCAGCACTTAGATAATACCTCATGATAACAAACTAAGCATCTATATATATATATATATATATATATATATATATATATATATATATATATATATATATATATATATATATTAGTGCTGTCTAGTGATTAAAAAATAATAATCGAGTTAATCACATGTCTGTTCTGTGATTAATCATGATTAATCACACATAGTCCTTTGGCTTAATAAAGTTTATAGATAGATATGACGTAAATTTTTGAGCCGTGCTGTCAAATGACTAAAATGTTGAACCAGATCATTTTCAGGGTTGCTGAGTATTTTAATTATATTTCATTTTGCATGAGAAAACAGTGGTGTTAATTAAACACCATTAATAAAGGTTTGTGTTAACAAAAAACTTCTTGAGCTTCTTGAGGAAGCCTTGTACAATGCATCTTAAGAGGCAACTTACAAAGCCTTGGTAGAAACCATGTCCTCGACATTATCCCTGCAGAGTGTGCATGATATTTAATTTAAGTTGACTTTTCCTTTTTTATTTATTGATTAATTTAATTTTTAGAATTTATTAATGAATGTATAATAATTTATTATTTTTTATATATTTAATAATAAATATATTAATTTATTTCATTTATTTATCCATTAACATATTTATGTATTTTTTTATTTTATTTGAATTTTTAATTTTTTAATTTTTTGTTTTTTGTACTCAAATCTAGTTGGACAAAATGCCCAAAATGCGTCCCCAGCAACATTGATTAGGGTTTTGAGTCATTTTGCATAGCAGATGAGTTAACTGATTGAAAATTTTTAATCAGATTAATCATGATGATGGGATAAATCTGATTAATGCTTTAATTTTATATATATATATATATATATATATATATATATATATATATATATATATATATATATATATATATATATATATATATATATATATATATATATAATCTTTGTCTAGTCATGTAAACAGCATTGCAAGTTTATAACTGAGAAATAAATATTTTTAGTTTTAAATATTATTTTTGTATAAATATGAATACGTTACCACAAAAAACACACACCAAACTTTTTATTTTTTTCTGCTGTCTTTGAGGAAACATTTTGTTGGTTTAAAAATAGTTTTGATATTTTTTTTCATTTATTTACTTCTTTATTTACTTATTTCTTTATTCATATTTTTTTCACATTTTTTTAATCTATTTATCTATCTATTTATTTATTTATTTATTTATTTATCTTGTTTATTTTGGGGATTATATTGTTTCTGTGTATGGTTGTGTGTTTTTTCCATTCAATATGAAAAATATTATTTCTCACAACCAACAAACTGTGATATTTTGTTCATTTTCCTTTTCAGTCCCTCCATTTATTGAATGGTTAAATTTAATACCTTTACATCCTTTTAGTTGTTTTAGTTTAAGTGGGTAAAAACACTTGACTCACTTCTGACTTTTACCAGGGTAAACCCTGTCTGGCCATCCAGAACATGCCTGCTTCAGGGAGACCTTACAGTTTTCAGAGAGACAATGATAAACCATGTTCTGCAGGACCAAGGAGATCCTGAACTGTGGAGCAGCTGGAAATCCAGAATCCAGAAACTCCTGGTTCACAGTGGGCGCTGATCAGAGAGGAGCTGAAACAAGTTCCTGAACCAGCTGTTTGAGCTGCTGTTGGATAGAAACAAGTTTTGGTTTCTCATTAAAAGAATTAAAGATAATCATCATTTCTGTTTATATTTTTTAAATTATAGTAGTAACAGAAACGATGATGTCAGAGCTGTGATAATGTGAGGGATGCTCTGAGCGTGTTTTAGTCACAGGAACAGAAACACATACCTCTGCCCTCAGACACACACACCTGAGGTTAAAGACTGTTGTTTACAGAACACTAACAATGACTAAAGGGCACACACACACACACACACACACACACACACACACACACACACACACACACACACACACGAGCAGGTTGTTAGAGGAGTGCTCAGGTGTCATGTTGCACAGAGCTGCTAAAAGTGTCACAGACAAACAGCTGCCGCCTAGTGTTTGAGGGATGAACTGGACCCTCACTTCCTGTTCCACACTGAAGAAACCAAAGCCTGGACTCAAACTGTTCAGTTACTACCAAACCTAAACATATAAACATGTTATCTGACTTAATGTGGAGTATCTCTGAGGTCAAAGTGCTGTTATTACAGTTTTTTGCCCAGCTGTTAATCTCTCTTCACTGGCTCTGATCAAATCCAAAGCTCTTCTTCTTGCTTACAAAACATTGACTAGAACAGCTCCTGCCTACCTAGGATCTACACTCTGCTTCTAAAAGATACTTGGTGCTCCCAGCTCAGCGCGGCTCCAAATCTCTAGCCAGACTCTTCTCCTCTGTTGTTCCCAAATAGTGGAATGAGTAACTTCAGGGGTTCCCGATCTTTACTTTGCCAAGGCCCCAAACAGCATCTGCTTCTGAGGTCCCTCTTTGAAAACCAACAGACAATGCTTCAAATTATGTAAAAAAAAAAAAAAAAAAAGAGATTCAAAGACCTTTATTTGGTCAACATAATTAGAGGTAGACCAATATATCGGCCGGTCATTTGTCTCTATCGGCCATCGGCCGTATTTTCTTTTAAAAAGACGATTTTTGATCCGTTGTATAAAATGACGCAATTTTTGATCAGGCACATGTGCGGGCAGCTAAAGCTGCCCCTCAAGAAAGGACCCCTGTGGCACGCTGGATAACATTCATTTACGTCACAGTGGAGTGTGCTCGGTGGAATCCAGGCTGTGGAAAAGCCTGCACCTGTTGCATCTACAATGAATAATGGTAAGATTTGTTGAACATTTTATCGTTTTTGTGGCTCTATGGCTCTCCAGTCTGCAGCACGTTGTTAACTTCAAATGCTACTTTGTGATAAGTTTTAGCAGTGAGAGATTAGCGTGGTCTAAGTTGACTTTACTTGAACGTGTTCAACTGTGTTGGTGAAAACACATCACTACTGTACTGTTAACAACAGAACAAAGTAAATACGATGAAATGGCGAGAGTAAAAAAAGGAGTAAAGAATCAATCATGGGGCTTTTTCTGAAACATGTATTAGCCACCCGCAAATTCCTCCACGTAAATGCATGACCGGAGTTATGTTCTCATCATTTACAGTCTGCGTAGAAATGCATTTACGTTTTGCTACATGTTTTCCTTTGAGGAATGAAGTGCCCACTGCCCAGTAAGTAAGAGAGACAGACACACAGACATATAACACGTAGGTGTAGTAGTATTATAATCAGTTCATTATGTTTGAAATTGCTCATTTATGCACTATTTAAAGTGATACTCTGGGATGGGACAAGTTGGGTCCTATCACAAGGTTTAGGGCAGAAATTACCCCTACAGCAGTGTTTTTGTGCAGCAGAAGCCCAGGCGCTATTATTAATATTATTATTATTATTATTACTTTCACACAAAAACACCGCTAAATAAGGCTCTAGTTCTCATCGTATCGTTTGCGGGCAAATTGTGAGCATGGAAGCAGAGGTGGCAAAAAAGATGAGCACCTCAAACTTGTGGAACCACTTGCATACATTACATACTTTTGTTCAAATTATATTAATAAGTTTAAATTTCTTTTTTGACATTTTAAGAAGAGTGTGAATGTTTACGACTGCTTGTTACATTGTGTGTTTACTCAGACAAAATATTATTGTTTTGAAAGCTGAATAAATGTTCAGAGGACTGGACACCACTTGTTGTAATAGATTTCTTTTAGTTGCTCAGAAATTGCTGCGTTTCACAAAAATGTGATAAATATATATTTATTTAACAATCGGCCTGAATATCAAATTGGAAAAATTGGCTACGCATATCGGCATCGGCTGCCCAAATTTGGAAAGCATCGGCATCGGCCCCCAAAAAACCCATCAGCGGTGAAGTACGGAGCTTTTTTAGTCGCTCATGATTGTGATTGGTCAGCTGCCTCTGAGCCCTCCTCTTTTCCGTGCGCGTTCACGGCTCTTGATGAGTCAATCCTGGGTTGAGTTGACCGTGTTGATAACTTGCGTTGTGCCATCGATTATCCTGATTGCCATTGTTACGGTTACTCAATCCTGGATAGGTGTGAGTTACCGCGGATAAGTTGACCGCGCTTTGTGCTATAGGCCTCAGTGCTGTGTGCTCAGTTTGGAAGCCGCCATGTTTCCATGTGAGTAAACGTCACACGTCGCTGCTTGTTTACGTCAGGACAGAGCACGCGCAGACAGAACCCAGTCTGACAACTTTCCGATTCAGCGTTTACATGACAGGATTTTGCTTTTAATCGGAATTGGAGGAAAATTCTACCCCTGTGAATGAAACTCCATTCAGATTCGGCCTGTTTATTCCAAATGAGGTGTTTATTTGGAGCATTTTCACTCTGTTTGGGCTTCTAACCCGATTCTATTCAGAATATTTGGCTCCATGTAAACGTGGCTTGTAACTGTCTTTAACAAAATGAGCATCTGTTGCTCCACTTCTGCTCTTCGCATTCACCAACACACCAGATGATCGGCCCAACTCTACTTTAGAGGAGCTCTAACAAAAGCAGCATCTGGACAAGACAGTTATAGCGCCACCTACAGGCCTGGAATGCTTACTACAGCGTTTTCAGTCCCTCAGCGTTTCCGTGTAAACTCTGATTTTTTTTCCCAGCGTTTCCACCAAGGGCGTAGGTTTGCATAGGGACGGTAGGGACATAACACTACCAACTTTTCAGGAGGCACAAATTGTCCCCACCAACTTTTAAACAACTTTTTGCATTATATGAGGTCAGTTATATAGGGAATTTAGATTGTCTTCCCATATGTTGTAAGGATAGAACTGACCCTACTGTTATTAAGTGAATTATTTTCAGAATGTTCAGACTTAAATTCACCCCTTTTCACTCGCTGAATGTGCCGGTCCATTTTTTTTCCTTAAACGCACGTTAGATTGGCTAATGACACACACACGCACACGCACAACATGCCGCCTCCTTCGCAGAGGAGGGATATTAGAAGTTTTTTTCGGCCAGCAGCAGCCACTGTAAGTAATGTAAAAAGACGTCAGTGTTGTGGAGGTGGGGAACACACCACTAAATTTGCTACTGAAAGTCCGACCTGCATCAGAGTTAGCGTAACATTAAACTTTGTGAACTTGCTGACCTGCAAAACTCGAGTAGGAAGCTTGTTCTGTTGAAATGTCCTACTCATGCAAAACTTGCTACTGGAGGCTGATTTGACAGCCGAAGCACTACCGTTGTTTTTCAATTTGTTTTGTCGAGATGCATACAGGTAGAACGTTATTAAAATACCTTAATATAATAAATTTAAATTTGCAAATAAAATCCAGACATTTATTCTGGAAGTTTTCAAAATGTTTCTTTAGTAGTTTTTGAAAATGAAGGTTTGAATTGAATGGTGTATCAGGTGAACCAATACACATGAAAGTTAGTATAAGTCAATACAGATTTATTTTGCATTGATCATTTAGCCTATCAATTAATTAGGTTCATATTTGTGGGAAATGTAGCTCTGACCCCCGTTCACTCGATCTGTTTGGTCTTACTAATGTCCCGTCCCCAGCAAAAAGTGTACATGCAGGTTATGCTGTTATATTGTCCCTACCAATGTTGAGACCAAACCTACGCCCTTGGTTTCCACTGCGTTTTTGGATGAAACATTATCGTGTAAACAGGGCCTCGAATTCTTTTTTTTTCTTTCCCGCCAAATTTCTGAAGGCCCCCTTGCAGCCCCCCAGGGGTCCATGGCCCTCATTTTGAGAACCGCTGAATGACCTAGCTCTATACGATCCACAGAGTCCGTTTCTACGTTCAGAGGTGTGTGAAGACTCATCTGTTCAGGGAACACTTAGACCTTAATCTGAGCCTTCTCCTCTTTGTCCTCAGAGGGGGGGGATGATCCAGAAGGTCTCAGACTCAGCTCTGAGTGAATATTTAGCGCTGATCAATGAATGTTATTGAAGGTTGAAGTATATTGTTGCAGTGATTAATTGTGGTTAGTTAAAGACACATTATCCCACCTGCTGCCAACAACTTGTAGCACTTTGTCCCGGTAAGGTTTTCTCTTCTGTCTAAATTCTTGCTTGTGGTTTATGTTGCTTTGGACGAAACTGTAAAACTGTGGGAAAGTATCAGTGTCTTAGCAAAGATTTCCCTCTAATGGCTTAGAAATCTGACACGTTTTTATAATCCATGTGAAAGTTGGTTTTTATATTTCTGTACGTCACTTCACACGCGCCTCCTTTGGCTGCATAAACTGCTTGTAATCACATGATTTTATTTTTTATTTTCCATCAGAGTGTCACCTGTGTTATCACAGTGGCCATTGTAAAGTTAATGTGTTTGGAGGAGATGAATCACTGAGCGGTTTGTGTAGCTCATCTCCGGCCGCTGTCACAGGGACAACAGCCAAGAAGTGGGCGTGGCCAGATGGCGATGTGGTAAAACTTTTTTCCTATAACTGCATTCAGAGCCGGCCTTTGGAATGTGTTTGAGCCGATAATGAACCCCCGCATGTTTTCTCCTAAATTTCACAACGTCCGTCACGCCCAGTTTCCACTGCACATCGGGGAAATGTCAGCCAGGAATGCGGCTCTGCAGGTTTCTGCTCCCTGACTGAATCCAGTTTTCATGGCCTAGAGACTAACAGGCAGATATTTCATCACCTGCAATTCACGCTCGTTCTTTCTCCACCCTTCATCACTCGTCTTCACCTGTTGCTAAATGCTGGGGCTTTCCACGGGCTGTGCGTATGTGCTTTGAAATCAGCACGGTGACAGTGTGGAGAGGAGGTCTGTAAACCGTTAGCAAGGTATGCTGAGTAAGTTATGTCAGCTCGACGTCTGTGAGCTAAGAAAAGCAAAAACATAAAGATACAACATATTTTTTAGGGTTTATCACAGAACTCAGGTGGTGGTTGTTGGTTTTTTTTTGTTATTGTTTTTTTGTTTTGTTTTGTTTTTTTTTCTAGAAATCTAAGAGCCGGATAAGCAGTGGAAAATAACATGACATGACAAATTTAAGAGCTCAGGAACAAGTCCAACAGCAAAAAGCTCCCAGACAGGAAAAAAAAAAATAAAAAAAAATAAAAAAAAATATATATATATATATATATATATATATATATATATATATATATATATATATATATATATATATATAAATAAAATAATTAAAAAATATAAATAAATAAATAAATAACAAAATAATAAAATAATTAAAATGAATAAATAATAAATAAAAAATAATAAAATAATTAAAATGAATAAATAAAAAATAATAAAATAATTAAAAAGAATAAATAAATTTAAAATTTAAAAAAATAAAATAATTAAAATGAATATATAAATAAAAAATAAAAAAAATCAGAGGCCATAGAAAATTACACAAAATGTATTTAAATGGTTTTAATAATATTCATATTTAATAAAAATACACAGGGCCATTATGGAGTCGACTGGTCCAGTGGCAACATCATGAGTCTATCATGTAACTCTCTGTAATTTTTTCATAACATAAAAATAAGTTGCCTTGAAAAAAATAATTGGTAAAAATACAGAAAAGCAAAATAAAATAGTCAACCTGTCTCTGTTAAATACACACTCACCAGCCACTTTATTAGGCACACCTGTCCAACTTCTCGTTAACACTAATTTCTAATCAGCCAATCACATGGCAGCAACTCAGTGCATTTATTTATGTAGACATGGTGAAGATGATCTGCTGCAGCTCAAAGCGAGCATCAGAATGGAGAAGAAAGGTGATTTAAGGGACTTTGAACATGTAATGGTTGTTGGTCTGAGTATTTCAGAAACTGCTGATCTACTGGGATTTTAACCCACAACCATCTCTAGGGTTTACAGAGAATGGTCCCAAAAAGAGAAAATATCCAGTGAGCAGCAGTTCTGTTGGACAAAATGCCTTGTTGATGCCAGAGGTCAGAGGAGAATGGACAGACTGGTTGGAGCTGATAGAAAGGCAACAGTAACTCAAATAACCACTGGTTACAACCGAGGTCTGCAGAAGAGCATCTCTGAACACACAACACGTCCAACCTTGAGGCAGATGGGCTACAGCAGCAGAAGACCACACCGGGTGACCCTCCTGTCAGCTAAGAACAGGAAACTGAGGCTACAATTCACACAGCAACACCAAAACTGGACCATAGAAGATTGGAGAAACGTTGCCTGGTCTGATGAGTCTGGATTTCTGCTCCACAGTCAGATGGTAGGCTCAGAATTTGGCCTCAACAACATGAAAGCATGGATCCATCCTGCCTTGTATCAACGGTTCAGGCTGCTGCTGCTGGTGTAATGGTGTGGGGGATATTTTCTTGGCTCACTTTGGGCCCCTTAGTACCAACTGAGCATGGTTTAAAGTCCACAGCCTACCTGAGTATTGTTGCTGACCATGTCCATCCCTTTCTGAGCACAGTGTACCCATCTTCTGATGGCTACTTCCAGCAGGATAACGCTCCATGTCATAAAGCTGGAATCATCTCAGACTGCTTTCTTCAACATGACAATGAGTTCCCTGTACTCAAATGTCCTCCACAGTCCCCAGATCTCAATCCAATAGAGCACCTTTGGGATGTGGTGGAACGGGAGATTCTCATCATGGATGTTCAGCCGACAAATCTGCAGCAACTGTGTGATGCTATCATGTCAATATGGACCAAACAAAGTTGTTTTCAGACTGACTGTAGAATTGAGGTTTGCTAAACCAAAGTTATGCTTGTGCTTGTGCTGACTTTATGTACAGATATACATTTCTGATGCAGCTGGATATTTACATTGTGATATGTGCATCATTACAGGCAGTAAAACCAAGATTAAGATTAAGATGTTTGTGTAAACACTGATAAATGATCAAAGTAAGCGCTGCATTCACTTTCTCTACTAACTGTGTGTCTTATGTACAAATGTACAAAGTGGAGGACAGGAGAGACCTATTTTGGTCTAACCTCGTATAAGGGTTTGAACCAAATCCTCTAAAAGGATGAAGAGTACCCTCTAGTGGCCAAAGGGGCAAATAGCGTTTCCTTGGTCCATCAAATATCCTCCATCACTGCATCACAGCATGCTCTCTGTGTGAAATATCAGCAGCAAAAAATCATCACAAAAATTAAATACAACACAAACCCAAAACCAGAACATCAAAATTTGAGCAGCTGTCCTCCCCCTGGAGTAGGGGGAGAGACAGAGGGATTCAAAATGAGCGCAGAATCATTATTTGTGCTAATTTTTCTGTTATCTGAATTACACATACCCTTTACAAAAAACTTTACTTTTATAGGAGCCTTTTTGCCTCAGCTCTCCCGGATTAAAGTAATCCCTAAACCATAAAATCTAATATACCTTCACAATAAAGACAACAGAGTGTATACTATTGTAAAAAAAATAGTTAAGTTTTTTTTAAATAAATAAAATTGTACATGTGATGTCATGTTTTTTTTTTATTTTAATAAATTTGCAAAAATATCAAGAAATTTTGAAATATCGAAAATGTCATTAAAATTTCAAAAAACTATCAAAAATGTTTCAAATAATTAAAAATGTAACAAATTAACAAAGATTTGAATAACTTTGTATACTAAGAAATTAGCAAAATTTTCCCCAAAGTTTTAATTATCATTTGCCAACATTTTTAAAGAAACTTTATATCTTAAAAAAATGAGCAAATATTAAAGAAAATGAAAAAAAAAAAAAAAAAAAAAAAAAACCATTAGTTTAGTTTTAGTATTTGTTCACTTGCAATGATTATTTGCAACAAACAACCCTTCTATCCAGTAGGAAATGTAGGCTCTGGACTCTTATGCAGCTCTTTGACTCCTTTGCAGTGCCTACGTGAAGCTTAAAAAAAATAATATTTAATAGAGAATTTTTTGCGATAAAGCTTTCAATTTTTTTTTGGAGTTTTTGATTTTTCTTTTTCTTTTTTGACATTTTTTTCAAATTTAGAAAAAAAAATGTATGAAAAAAGATTGCAAATTTTCTTTTTTTAATTTCTACAAACTTTTGCAACAACTTAAATCCCATTTTTTAAAAAATGCACTTTTTTAAAAAAACTTTTACATTTTTGAATTGAGCAATTTTACCATTTTTATTTTTACACATTTTTGCAGATTTCATATTTTTATGAGTTTCTACAAACTTTTGCAAGCAATTTAAATTCCATTTTTTTTTAAATTGCACATTTTTTTAAATATTCATTTTTTTTAATTTAGCCAATTTTTTAAATTTATCAATGTTTTTGCAAATTTATGAAATTTTTCCAAAGTTTTTAAAACGGCAAAATGTTGGAAATTCTTTTACCTTTATTTCCATATTTTTTTTCAAACTTTTTAAAATTCAATAAATATTGTAAATTAATTAAATTTATGATATAAAAAATGCATGCTTTTTTAAAATACAGCGTCGTCTGCTCTTACAGTGCAATGCTGCCATCTGCTGGTCACTCCGACTCCTAAACCTAGGATGGTGAATCTCACTGATAGTCCAGAAGATCATTTTTTCCATCAACTTTTTTTACTTTGAAAATTTCAAACATTCAAGAACAAAGTCTGATGTTACCCCGTACAGGACGGACATCTCTCTTTCGTTTCCATCCTCTGTCCCCCCCTGACTCACAGACTCTGTGATTAAACACCCATAATCCTCACACAAAAATATGTGTGTGTGTGAGTGAGAGTTATGATTTGCTCTCTGTTATCATGAGTTTTCTTTTTCAGAGTTATCTCCCATGTGAGGAACACATGCTTCTCCACACAAACTCAACCCTCTATAACAAATCTGGATTTTGGAGACGACACATTAGTGCCTAGAAAAACTCAAACAATCCGATTCTTTCTGCTTTTACTCCAAATGTTCTGCTGCCAGGAATTAGCCACAGCCGGCGCTCTGAGCCGGACTCAGGTGGATCATCATCATCATCCTCATCATGATCGTCAAGGAAACGTGCTGCAGAAGTAAACACTGTGATGCTTGGGGTGATCAGAAGGTCAAAGGTCACACATCTGATATCAACACTGACTGAAGGAGTGAGTCATCCCTCCGTCTGTTTCATCCTTTCAGCTTCAGATTCAGCTCTTTTCTTTTCCTCACCTGCTGTGTGAGTCACCTGATGCTCAGGGGCAACAGGTGGAGGGCGAGGGGCTTCTGTTACACACACACACACGCGCGCACACACACACACACACGCGCACACACACACACACACACACACACACACACACACTTCAGTTCGGCAGATTTTTTGTTGTTGAGATCAGATTGTTTGCAGGAAACCAAAGACGGATCAACTGAAAACACACAAAAAGGGAGACAGGTGGGTCAGACTACATCTAAAGTGCTTAGTCATCGTTATGTAAAAACACACACACACATACACACACACACACACTGATGCCCTCAGAGCGGTGAGTCAGACTGACCCACATACTAAAGGAGATGAATGATCTCTCGGTCTTAGCTCCGTGACTCAGCGCTCACATCACAGTGACTCGGCAAAAATCTGCGCGTCAGGTGTGTTGCAGTAGTGTTGCACCAGCTGCAGTTCCTCTGTGCACCAGCAGAGGGCATACTGACCCACAGCAGGGCTTTGGAGCTGCTGAATCTCTGAAACACACAGTGATGGAGGGAACAGGGTTATTCTGGGATGTTACGTTGTTATAGTGACTCAGGAAACATCACTGAACTCAAAATAAATAACAAAAAAAATAATGATGAGATTGATTCTGAAAATACACCAAAAAGTGAAATCTAAGTAAGTTTCATGGCTTATTTTTATCTTTCTTACTCCCTTGGCAGATTATTTTGAGCTACTCTGGCATCATTTTTGTGTTTGTGAAGTTTCGAAATTTAGAGTTTGGTTAATTTAAAACTTTTTTGTTGAAAACTGCAATTGGGTTCTCCACCTCTGGTTTCCGACCCAGCTGCACTTGACTGAATGAATTTTATTTTTTTAGGGATTTTTTCTGGCAAGGGTCTTCAAGCTGTGGCTCTGGAGCCTCATGCGGCCCTTTGACTCCTTTGCAGTGGCTCCTTAAAGCTTCAAAAAAAATGTTATTGACATAAAGAATTTTTATTTTTCTTTCAGAGGGGAATTAAAATGATTAAATACACTGACACTTAATAAAATCACACGTTTACAACGAAGTAAATTGTGCAATATTTGCAATAAAGCTTTCAGTTTTGGGGGATTTTTTTTTTTTTTTTTTTAACTTTTTTCAAATTTAGAAATAAAAAGTATGGAAAAAAAAATGCAAATTTTTGCATGTTTTTTTTCAATTTCTACAAACTTTTGGAAATTATTAAAATCCCATTTTTAAGTACATTGTTGCACATTTTTTAAGATAACTTTTATTGACAAAGTTTTTGAAATGTCAAAATGTAAGGACAAAAATTTATTTATTTATTTTTCTTATTTTGCAATTTTTTTTTAAATTTCATAAATTTTGTAAATTAATGAAATTTATGATATAACATGTTCATGTTTTTTTAAATACAGCGTCATGCGGGTCTTTGACTCCTTTGCAGTGGCTTCCTGTAGCTTCAAAAATAATATCGACATAAAGAATTTTTATTTTTCTTTCAGAGGGGAATTAATGATTATATACACTGACACTTAATAAAATCATAAGTTTGCCACAAAGTAAATTTTGCAATAATTTGCATTAAAGCTTTCAATTTTTTTTTCTTTTTTTTTCAAATTTAGAAATAAAAAGTATGGAAAAAGTTTGCAAATTTTTGCAATTTCATTATTTTTTTAATTTCTACAAACTTTTTCAAATTATTAAAATCCAATTTTTAAATACATTTTTGCACATATTTCTGTTTCTTTTTTTTTTTTTTTTTTTTTTTTTTTACATTTTTTCAAATACAGATAATTTTTTTTTTTCTTTTGCCATATATGACATTTTAACAAAGGTTGTGAAATGTCAAAATGTCAGGATGAAAAATGTATTATTCTTTCAATTTTGCAATTTTTTTTTAAATTTCATTAATTTTGTTAATTAATGAAATCTATGATATAACATATTCATGTGTTTTTTAAATATAGCAGATGTATTAAAATCACAAAATTGAGAGATCATTTGTATAATTTTATAAACAAAAAAAAACATCTTCCTTTTTGTGTTTTTAGAATTTTACTCCCTTTTTGTCTCTCTTTGTCTCTGTGCAATTAACAAGTCTGTTTTACATATGTATTGGTTTTAGATTTTAGATTTTAGCTTCGACAGTCTTTTTATCTTTTTATATTTTTAGCTTCATGTTTTTTTGAGTGACTGATGCACTAATTGGTTGGCACTTTTAATCTTGTTGTACATGTGACAATGACAATAAAGATCTATCTATCTATTGTGAAGATAAAGTCGATTTTGTCATTTTTTGAGTGACTTAATCCAGTTGAGCTGAGGTGAACAGCCCCTACGAAAGTAAAGGTTGCAGACCCCTGATATGGGTGTTAAACAGAAGAGGACCCAGGATGGAGCCTTGGGGGACTCCACATGTTATTTAAACTGGTGCAAAGAGGTCAATCACCTCTTTTTCAGCTGTTTCCCAAACTGTGCAACAAGATGCATGACAGGACTTAGATCTCGACTGTACTTTGACTCTTCATTGTGATTTTATCCTCCACAGAGACGAGGCCTTTCTTCACCGGCCTCAGGAAAAAGGAGTGGGGTGTCCAGTGTTGGAGTCTTAAGACAAGGTGAAAGGAGGTAAGACTTGAGACGAAACACCCTGTAAGGCAGAGACAGAGACTGATTTCCTGGACTCGCAGTGCTTCAAAGTTCAAAGTGGGAGTCACTCAAAGGGATTTTTCCACAGGTTACAAAACATTTTCTCACTCTGCGTTTGTTCCGGCTGGATTGTTGATCTGGAGTTTCAGACGAAATGGCCGAGAAGCTCAAACTCTCCTGCCTGGACCACCAGGAGTCGGCGTGCGTCGTCTGTCGAGATTCAAAGACGCACAACAAACACACATTCAGACCCATCAATGAAGCTGCACAGGATCACAGAGAGGAGCTGCGTAAATCTCTGAAACCCTTCGAAAAGAAACTGAGGCTCTTCAGAAAATTCAAAGTAAACTGTGAGAAAACTGCAGAACACCTGGAGGCTCAGGCCAGGAGCACAGAGAAGCAGATCAAGAAGGAGTTTAAGAGGCTTCATGAGTTTCTCAAACAAAAAGAGGAGGACAAAATCTGTGGAGTGAGGTCAGAATTGCAGCAGAAGAGTCGAGAGATGAAGAAGAAGATCGCAGACCTGATCAGAGAGATAACAGCTCTTTCAGAAACAATCAGGGTCACAGAGGACGAGCTGAACGCTGAAGACGTCCCATTTCTGCAGAACTACACAACCACAGCCAGCAGAGTCCAGCAGCGCCCCATGCAGGCAGACCCAGAGATGGTCTCAGGAGCTCTGATAGACGAAGCCAAGCACCTGGGCAACCTGGCCTCTGAGGTCTGGGACAACATGATGGAAATCCAAAAGTTCCCTGTGATTCTGGATCCAAACTCGGCTCATCCTGAGCTCGTCCTGTCCGAAGACCTGAGCAGCGTGAAGCACGGGAGGAAACGAAAACTTCCTGACAACCCAGAGAGGTTTGACTCCAGCTTTTCTGTGCTGGGCTCTAAGGGGTTTGGCTCAGGGACTCACAGCTGGGCTGTTAACGTGGGAACCAGTGCAGACTGGTCTCTGGGTGTCGCAGCAGCGTGTGGGAGGAAGAATGGGAAAATGACGTTCACAACATGGAGGATCGAGCTCATCGACGGTCTATACAGAGCCGTCTCACCGTCACCGTCAACTTTTTTTTGCAAATTTCATCTTTTTTTTATGTACAAACTTTTGCGAACTTTTTTGAAAATTTTGCTCATTTTTGAAAAATTTATCATAATTATTTTGATTTACCAAGTTTTGAAAGTACAACTTTTTTTTTGCAAATTCATAAAATTTTGTCAAAGTTTTTGAAATGTCATAATGTTGGGAATTTTTGGCAATTATTCCATTTTTTTTGCTTTTTTTTTATTTAATATATATTTTTTAATTTAATTACACTTTTTTTTTTTTTTTTTTTTTTTTTTTTTTTACAAATTTCTAGTTTATTGACTTATTTTATTTTATTTTATTTACGAATAAAGCAAACCTTACCCTAACCCTGAAAAAAAAAAAGATGCACATTGGAAAGATGAGGCTTTGAGGTTAATCTTGATTAGTTCGATAAATATGATGTAAATGTTGAAAATGATTAAGTGATGATCACAATGAGGGTGAAGTTAGTTCTGTCCATGATGATAAAATAAGGAAAATGACGGTAGAAAGAATGATAATGGTGATGAAGAGGAGGAAATACATCCTGTACATGATGATAAAATGAAGATGCTGATAAGGATAAGGGAAATAATGAGGTCAATAATGATGAATAAAATGTCAACGCTGAGAATGATGATGTTGAAAGTGATTTTGTATGAGATGATGATGTTACTTTGAAATGGAGGAAGATGATAATAAACATATGTATAACCATATAAGGAGGAGATTGCTTTCTCATACCTCATTATGATTTTTGTGAAGGAATTTTGTGAATAAATGATGAACAAAAACTAAAAAGGAAGAATCCTGTGTGATCTTTGAGTTAGATAAGTATATTTAGCTTTTAAAGCTAGTAGTGTCTCATTGAAGACTGAGAAAAACAAACACCATGCAGAGTTTTATCCATCCTGTCCTGACTGTTTGTTTTAGGACACATATTCATAAAACTCACGTAACAAAGTGTCTCAGATCAAAGTTTCAGTGTTAAAAGTTAAACCATCTCAAACGATGTCATGTGTGTGACTCACACAGCTCTGGTGCTGCGTTTCCTCCATAAAACACTCCAGCAAACATCATGTGGTCCACTCAGGAACTAACTCAGGACCAGTGAGTCACACTGAAGGCTTTCTGATAATACCAAGATCAAACGGCGTGCGCTCAGCTCGCCTCTTATCTCAAACCAAACAGCGGCGGCATAAAGGACGCAGAAGGACGCAGCTTCCAAGACTCCCACGGATAACTGCGGAGGACAAACGAGCATCCGTATCTCTGTCATATCAGCAGACTTCTCATATATCCAGAAAAGTTTGGTTGTGACTCGGCAGCGATGACAGCTGCTGGGGACAGGTGGGAATCTGAACACCTGGGATGAAACATTAATCCAGACGTTTCCATTCTCAGTCGAACATTAACCAGCTTTTGCTCATTTTCACTTTACATTAAACTTTTTCACTCAGAGTTAAGTAAACAGAGATAAACAAGTGTTTCGTAAGATCACAAATGTAAACGTCAGTCATTGTTCAGCTGCCCTTTTTATCTGCCGCACCTTTAAAGGTGCTGTGAGGTCTTTATGAGCGATTTAAACATTGTCTCACTTTAATAAATCAGCTCGGTTTGATAAACTCTTGGATTTATTTCGATCTTGACAACGGCTGGTGGTGTTGCTCATGGGAAATGGAGTCTTTATCCTGGGAAAACACTACAGATTTCAGCCACAGGCATCACCAAAGAGACCCCCCCAAAGAGACCCCCTCCTACCAGGAGGGGGCTTTAGCGTGCATTTTGGCTCCAAAAAGGGCACTAAAGCATGGCTGTTTCCCAAAGCCCAGGCGCCTTGCCTTGGTCTGATGTGGGCGTGGGCAGGCATCCACATCATCAGTCGCTGCCCAAGTGCTGTTCCAATGTTCATGTCCTCTGGGGGCATATGTCCTCTGTTTGGTTAGCATGTGGCTAATTGACCAAGGATACAGGTGTATCCTTCGCTGCCTTGCCATGGCCATAAATACCCAACATGCAACGCGTGGTCCTCCGGAGGTCCTCGTGGATCAGAGGAATAGAAGGGTGGACTCACACCAAAACTGCCCCCCCTCTCTGGTCCCTGATGCTGCTCTGATCCTTTATCTGAAACAAAACCTCTGATCCGTCCGGCAAACAGACGTCACTCTGTTCCAAACCTTCAGCCAAGTTTGCCCTCACCCCTCTGTTTGCTCACGCTGATCTGACGCTGTTCTTCTTCTGTTTTCCTTCCCTTTCATGATGGCACACTGATTCAGTTTCTGCTCATCCCGTCCAGCTGCTGATTGAATTACACACTACAACAAGCCAGCTGCCTTCCTGATATCACATTTTTTTTAAATAAAAGCAACAGACGAGGAGAACTCAGGGCCTCAGTTCAGTTTACACAAAAAACTGACTGAAAATTCCCACGATTCATTTCCATAAAAAGTCAGATACAAAGCTTTACTGTCAATATTTCCACGACTATCATCTGGAGAAAGCTGTTGTTATTTATCTTCTCCAGGTCTGAAAATCTCATGTCGCTCTTAGCCAAAATGTTATAATTTCATTATGAGCTAAAATGTAAAATGTTCAACAATTTTTAAAACACATATATTATATTTAGATTAAACCACCCCTGAAAAATAGTCAACAACAAATTCACAATATCCTCCCTTAAAAAAAAAAAAAAAAAAATTACAGTTGCTGTTTACTCTCATGAGCTTTTTTTAAAGCTCCTGCTGTGTCTGTTGATTTTGGCGCCCTCTCTGGTTAAAATGAAACAGCTGATATCTCAATTAATTTATTTTTTAAAATCAATTTTAATACTCACTTTGAACATTTTATGTGATAATGGGCTTTCTTTAACCTGTGGTCTGACACCTACCCCCTCACATCAGTTACAGGAATTAAAAATTGTAATAAAGACATCAATTATTTTGGTATATTATTATTATTATTATTATTATTTGACAACATAAATAGGTATTGCTGTTAATACCTGGTAATTTCATGACTGGTGAAAAAAAAAAAAAAAATCTTTAAAGGAGCTTTAAAGCTCCAGTCGTGAATGTTTGCTTTGTTGAGCCTTGCAGCATGAAGTACAACAAAACATTATTTATCTTGCTACAAATTCTCATGTCAGCATTTATTAATCAAGCAAATGATTTAAGATCAATTTTAGTCTGTTACATAACGTGGTGAAAACTCCTCACAGGAGCTTTAATGATGCCTTTGATCAGGCGACAATGACTGGAAAGCAAAAAATTCAGAAAAATTGATCACAAAAGAAGAAAATAATGTATGTTATCAATGTATGCAGCATATTTCATAACTTTAAAACAGCTCAAATGACTTCCTTGTAAGAAGAAAACCAAAAGTTAAGCATTAAAAGAGATAAGCAGCAGTTTTTTTTTTTAGCAAACTTGTTGTATAAGTTAACTGATCATGTACCACTCCCTCCCTGAGAATCTCTGAGTAATGAGGCGGTGATATTTGATGAGGATGGCATCATGGGATATCTGCTTTAGGAGGTCAGGGTATTTATAAGCGTGAACTCTGTTACTGAGTAATGTTAACGTAGAGGATGTCTTACCCGACCTACTTCTAATATTAACTCCTTCATGATGCAGCAGCTTGAAAAGCAGACTCATCTGTGCCAAAGACGAAAATACAAATCGGGATAAGACTATGACGAAAAATGTATGAAGACTATACTTTACTGAAATGAAAAAGCACAGAAGCTCCAAAGCGATGGATTGGAAAGACTGACTTACATTATCAAAGGAAAACTGGAGAAATTTGTACTAATGTGGGAAAAATCAGGCTGTAAATACATTTATTTCTGTGGCTTTTAGAATGGGTGTGTGTGTGGCTTGTAGAACTTTTGAGGCCAGCCTCTAGAGGACACTTAAGGAACTGCAGGTTTTTTTCTTTGTTTGTGGAGGCACATCTGCATTGGCATCATTTTTTGCAAAAATTTTGTTTTCAAGTGTACGTTCACCACCGTCTTCTTGGTTGTAACTCATCATAACATAACCACTTCACAGGCAGGTAAAAGGTGTGCTTCAGCCACAGCTAACTGCTGGGCCTCCTGTTTTTTTCGGTGTTGTGCACATTTATTTTTTGGATGCAAAGGGCTTTTCTTTCTTATTGTGTTGTATTCTAATCGTTATTGACAAAGCCAAGCAGCAACTTCCAGTCTTAAACCCATAGCAGCGCTAGCCATAGCATTTGGGCTTGTGAGGAAATTCAAACAGCTCCTTTGAGAAGAAAACACAGCCTTTGCGGCAATATTTGGGGTATTATAGTACACTGCAAAAGCTGAAATCTAACTAAGTATTTTTGTCTTATTTGAAGTAAAAATTGTCTGGTAATGATTGATATGAGCTTGAATTTGAAACAAGACCTTTTTCTGGACTGATCAGATGAATGTAGCTCATAGTAAGTCTAAAAAGACATTTTCTACTAAAAATGAGATAAAAACACTTGATTAGATTTCAGTTTTTTTTACAGTGTACTGCATAGGAATCCACATTCAAAGACGTTCCAGTCACAGGGATAACTAATCCAAGCTGTCCTCATTACTGTAACTTTTCAACTGTTTGTGCAATAGAAAATAAACTAATATGGTTTCTGTTGAAGAGGAGATGAGCTTCCTGGGGAGGGGTTCTTGTGGTCTGTTTCTTGGGTGATAAAGGGTTAAAATAAGGAGCTGATATGAATGTGTTGAACAAAAAAAAAAAAAAAAAAAAAAAAAAAAAAAAAAATGCAGTTCCTCAAACGTCCACTGGAGGCTGGCAGCAAAAGTAGCAAGCCCCACATAGACACTCATTTTAAAAAGCTGATCTCTACAGCAGGGATGAACACATCCACAGCATGGTTAAAAAATAAATAAATAAATAAATAAATAAATAAACAAACAAACAAAAAACAACAACAACAGTTTTTTCATTTTAATGACATATTATTTTTTAAGGCAGTTTTTCCAATAGCGTGATCAGTGATGGTTGGCCTCAAAATGATGATGGGGTGGGGAGTTGTGTGTTGGTGTTTTTGTTTTTCTGGGAAATTGTCAGGTCACTTTATTTCAATGTTATTAATTTTCTTTATGTCAAGCACAGAGTGTTAACATTCTTATGTATAAGAAGTGGAATATAAATCAAGTCTGACTGATTGACTGACTGAAACTCTGCTTTACAAACAAATGGGTGATGTCATAGAGACTGCATCCATGATTTTACAGTCTATTGTCTGAAAATTGACCTGATTGGCTGTTTGGAGCCAAATCCCAAAAACAGCAAATCCTCATAATCAGAAAGACAGAACCAGGAAATGTCTGACATTTTTTTCTGAAAAATTCATCACAAAAACCAATGATGGTTAAAAAACTCTAAGATTTCTTCCCCGTCTTTCCTGAGAGCTGTTTGTGAGCCCGAGTTTCCTCCGCCTCTCGTCTGTTTACAGAGCAGCTCGTGTTCAGGGGTTGCGGGGAAACCACTCGGCTGCTCTTTTGTTCCTGTGTTGTCTCAACATCAACATCAGCAGCAGGAGCAGGAGGAGGAGGAGGAGGAGGAGGAGGAGGAACAGTCACAGTCACGAGGAGCAGAAAAGCCCGCCAAACTTCAGCAGCCAATCAGGAGCCGAGGAGGGAGGGGTTGAGTTACAGCAGCTGAGAGAGTGTGTGTTAATGTGAGTGTGTGTGGTCACACACTGTAAAAAGTGACACAGAACTGTACGACGTGTCAGGGCACAAAGTTTGACTTCTTTTGTCCGCACTGAAACAAACTCCTACAGACTTCGTAGCAACAGTAAAGCTCAACGAGAGACAAATATCTGGAAATGAAGAAAAACAGAGCATGAAAACATTAGATAGAGATTTTTATAAACGTGTTACAGACTGTGAGGTGATGAATATGTAAATTTACTGCATATCAGACGAACAGCAGACCGTCAACTACAGTTTGGTGTTAGTTAGGTTTGTCTGATAATTTCTTACCTGACGGTGTTGAAAATGATGATGACCCAGTTCATATTTCATTTTCAGGATCTTAGTATCCAGAATATTGCCAGGATCTTGATCGTACTTTAACGTCTCTCAGAAATTATGGTGACCTTGTCTTGTATTGTTTTGCAAAGCAATCTGACCGTTTATGGAGGAGTTATATACACATGGTGAAAATGGCCCTATCTCACAATGATAAAGAATCCTTTAAAAACATCCTGGATCCAGACAGTGATCAAGATCAGCTCCAAAATTTAATCACTTTTTCTTGACCTCATTTTGAACATTTCCTGAACATTTCATCAAGATCTGTCAGTTACTTTTTGAGTTATTGTTGTTCACAGACAAACAAACTCCAGCAAAAACACAACCTCCTTGGTGGAGATGATGAGCAGAAGTTGTCAGTTACAGAAAAAAAGAAATGCAAAAATGAAATATGAAGGTATACATGAATGAAAACCTGATTTTAAGCTTTGTTAAATAAAATACATTTGGATTATTAATTATTTTCTGTGATCTCAAGTTCAAGAAAAAAAAGATGCATTAGTCCTTTTTTCTCTGTGTCC